>NC_142812.1:16500379-16800379 GCF_049724085.1 Artemia sp. Qi Xiang Cuo | reverse complement strand
GTAGTTAAAGTCAATTTTTTTGATTTTCAAGCCAATATATTTCCCTTGCTGTTCAAGCCAAGGGACAGAAAGTTTCCTATACAGGGGTTTCGGACAAGGCGGTTCTAATGGTGTACTTTTTGTTTAGATCTGACTCCTTTGTTAGGAACTTTGGGTTTTTATATTTCTTAACATTGAACGTGATCGTCTCTTACTAGGTTGCTAGCTACCGCTGCAACCCGGACTAGCTACCGTTGCAACCCGGATAATAATAATTAATTTAGTTAATTACAAAAGGTTTCTATATACAGCAGTTTCCTTTAAAATGAGCCATTACACAGCTCTTTAATATGACCACAAACTGTTTGATTTAATACTTAATTTACTATGGGTTCAGTTCGTTCCTTATTGTAAAATAAGGAACGAATATGATAATAAACCCGGATATGATAATAAACAGATTACACACAGGAAAAGTGCCTACGGCTTTTTCTTCTTTGAAATAGTAAGAGACGAGTCTCAAACAATCAAGTAGCTAGCTAATTCCATTGTATGCAATTGTTTGTTATTCCAATGATCGTCTTTTATCGTAATAACCAATGATCGTCATTTATTGTAAATCTTAATGTAATAAAAATAATTTATTTTAATTACAAGAAGTTTTTAACCCCATTAATTTTGCTTTAAAATGAGCCATTGAACAACTCTCTACGATGTCCCGGTGCCAAACTATCTGTTGAATTACTAACCTATACTATATTTAAGTTGCGTATAAAATTAAGTATAGGCAAGAGGTCGTTCTTTATTATAAAACATCAAAAATGCAGTTTTTGGTGGAAAAATTTATTCTCTTTTAGAAATAATTTATTTTAGTTACTATAGATTTTTAACTCAATTAATTTCCTTTAAAATGAGCTATTGAACAACCCTCTACGATGTTCCAGTGCCAAGCTATCTGTGGAAAAGAAAAAGAAAAAAAAAGAAAAAAGAAAAAAATATCCCGTTTGGGGAGAATACCGTGGGTAAAGTCAATTTTCTTGATTTTCATTCAAATATATTTCCCTTGCTGTTCAAGCAAAGGGACAGAAAGTTTCTTATACAGGGGTTTCGGACAAGGCGGTTCTAATGGTGTACTTTTTGTTTTGATCTGACTCCTCTGTTAGGAACTATGGGTTTTTATATTTCTTAACATTGGACGTGATCGTCTCTTACTAGGTTGCTAGCTACCGCTGCAACCCGGATAGTAAGAGCGATCCGTCTCAATAGTAACCGAAACTCTAAAAACCGAAATTAGCTAATTTCTTTAATGTAAAACAAACAGGAAAAAGCCTACGGCTTTTTTCTTTGAAAGAGACGAACGTCAAACAATCAAGTAGCTAATTAGGTCCAATGTATGCAATGGTTTGTTATTCCAATGATCGTCTTTTAATGTTTTCAAAGCGTGTTTTCAAAGCGCGTTTTTTCAATTTTTAGTTACTATAGGCTCTGGTTCGCCTTTCACTAGGTTTTGCCATCTATAGCAATTATGATTTTCCAAAACATATTTAAAACTTTTAGTTACTATATGCTTCGGTTTGTCTTTCACTTGATTGCAGCTATAGCTACAACTATCATTTAGAGCTCGTTTTTTACTATATAAAAATACTAAACTTTTCAGTTAGTAAAGCCTGAAGTTCATCCTTTATTATAAAATAAATTACAAACAGGAAAAAGCCTACGGCTTTTTCTTCTTTGAAATAGTAAGAGACGATCCTCAAATAATCAGGCAGCTAATTATGTTTATAATTTGTTCTTTAACATAAACTTCATTAATCGGATATTTTAATATATTCCATATGGTCTAGAGGTTGGGATAGCTGTCACCCAGCAGGCTTGAGTTCAATTTCCGTACGGTAAATTTTTACTTATGATGATTTCTTAAGGAACATAATTAAAATTTCTTAATGTAATAAAAATAATTTGTTTTAATTACAAAAGGTTTTTAACCCAATTAATTTCCTTTAAAATGAGCCATTGAACAACTCTCTACGATGTTCCAGTGCCATGCTATCTGTTGAATTACTAACCTATACTATAATTAAGTGGCGTATAAAATTTAGTATAGGCAAGAGGTCGTTCTTTATTATAAAATTATTGTACCTGCACCTGTTGGTTAGTTGACTAAAGCAGTTTGCTATCTTTAACCTTCAGCTGTTGGCTAAGTTGTTAGCAAGTGATGGCCTAATTACCTAAAACTGCTTGCTTTATTGTACCTGGAACTATCTGGCTTAATTGTTCCTGTATATTTTAATTACTACTAGCTAGAGTCCGTTCTTTACTATAACGCTTAGTCTAATGTATGCAATGGTTTGTTATTCCAATTACTCGTGTTTCAATGTAAACAATCAACTAATCATCTATATAATTATTTCTTTATTATTTCAGTTCGTTCCTTAATGTAATTCTTTTCTATTATAAATTTCTTTTTTATTATAAATTTCCTTTAAAATGAGCCATTGAACAACTCTCTACGATGTTCCAGTGCCAAGCTATCTGTTGAATTACTAACCTATACTATAATTAAGTGGCGTATAAAATTTTATATTGGCAAAAGGTCGTTCTCTTATTAGAAATAATTCATTAAAGATACTATAGTACAAATAGCGCTAGATCTAGAGATTTCCTTTAAAATGAGCCATTGAACAACTCTCTACGATGTTCCAGTGCCAAGCTATCTGTGGATACAAAAAGAAAAAAGAAAAAAAGAAAAAAATATCCCGTTTGTGGAGAATAACGTGGTTAAAGTCAATTTTCTTGATTATCAAGCCAATATATTTCCTTTGTTATTCAAGCCACAGGGACAGTAAGTTTCCTATATAGGGGTTTCGGACAAGGCGGTTCTAATGGTGTACTTTTTGTTCTGATCTGACTCTGTTTTTAGGAGCTATGGGTTTTTATATTTCTTAACATTGGACGTGATCGTCTCTTACTAGGTTGCTAGCTACCGCTGCAACCCGGATGAATTAAAAACACTATCTTTTCAATTTAAAATTTAAAAAAGAAACTTGCTTATTTACCTTCTAGCTAAAATAATGAAGATAATATGAATGAACCACAGGGTTCAGTTTCTTTTGACTTGAGTTCGTTTTTTAACTATAAATACAAACAGGAAAAAGCCTACGGCTTTTTCTTCTTTTAAATAGTAAGAGACGAAACTCAAACAATCAAGTAGTTAACTAAGTCCAATGTATGGAATGGTTTGTTTAACTATATAATTTAGTATAGGCAAGAGGTCGTTCTTTATTATAATTTCCCTTGCTGTTCAAGCCAAGGGACAGAAATTTTACTATGCAGGGGTTTCGGACAAGGCGGTTCTAATGGTGTACTTTTTGTTTTGATCTGACTCTGTTTTTAGGAACTAGGGGTTTCTATATTTCTTAACATTGGACGTGATCGTCTCTTACTAGGTTGCTAGCTACCGCTGCAACCCGGATGTTTCAAAAGTAAGGTTGCAAGTCGACGATTTTGTTTTGGCCTTATTATAATTGGTATGGTGAAATAATAATACGCATATGGCTCTTAAATCATACTTCTTTATGGTTCAATATGGTCTAGTGGCTAGGATAGTTAACTTTCACTTAACAGGCTCGGGTTCGATTCCCGGGGTGGGAAAATTTTTAACTCTATAATCTTCGAACATTTGAACCTTTTATAATTTATGAGAGGCAGCCTGGCCGAGTGGTCCAAGGCACTGGTGTTAGCCACCAGTCTCTTCAGAGGCGTGGGTTCAATTCTTACCGCTGGTATACGATTATGTTTGAAAGACTGCAGTGTGAAAAGACATCAAAATGCAGTTTTTGGTGGAAAAATTTATTCTCTTTTAGAAATAATTTATTTTAGTTACTATAGATTTTTAACCCAATTAATTTCCTTTAAAATGAGCTATTGAACAACCCTCTACGATGTTCCAGTGCCAAACTATCTCTGGATACAAAAAAAGAAAAAAAAAAGAAAAAAAGAAAGAAAAAAATATCCCGTTTAGGCAGAATGTTGTAGTAGCTGCCACTTTTCTTGATTTTCAAGCCAATATATTTTCCTTGCTGTTCAAGCCAAGGAACAGAAATTTTACTATGCAGAAGTTTCGGACAAGGCGGTTCTAATGGTGTTCTTTTTGTTTTGATCTGACTCCTTTGTTAAGAACTATGGGTTTTTATATTTCTTAACTTTGGACGTGATCGTCTCTTACTAGGTTGCTAGCTACCGCTGCAACCCGGATGGCTCTTAAATCATACTTCTTTATGGTTCCATATGGTTTAGTGGCTAGGATAGTTAACTTTCACTTAACAGGCCCGGGTTCGATTCCCGGTGTGGGAAAATTTTTAACTCTATAATCTTCGAACATTTGAACCTTTTATAATTTATAATGATGTATAATATAAATACTGTAATCTTAACTATAGTGAAGTTGCATATGCAAGTTAGTATAGGGAAGAGTTCGATCTTTATTATAAAAAACTAGCAAAACATTTTTTAAGCCTGATGAAGATTTAACTAAAGTGTCAAAAGTAAGGTTGCAAGTTGACGATTTTGTTTTGGCCTTATTATAATTATTTACATTCTAGCTAAAATAATGAAGATAATATGAATGAACCACAGTGTTCAGTTTCTTTGAACTTGAGTTCGTTTTTTAACTATAAATACAAACAGGAAAAAGCTTACGGCTTTTTCTTCTTTTAAATAGTAAGAGACGAAACTCAAACAATCAAGTAGCTAACTAAGTCCAATGTATGGAATGGTTTGTTATTTCAGTGGTCGTCTTTTAATGTAAAAATATAAACACTGTAATCTTAACTATAGTGAAGTTGCGATTGCAAGTTAGTATAGGGAAGAGTTCGATCTTTATTATAAGCTCCAACCCGGATAATGTTATTTCAATGATCGTCCTTTAATGTAATTAATGTAATAAAAATAATTTGTTTTAATTACAAAAGGCTTTTAACCCAATTAATTTCCTTTAAAATGAGCCATTGAACAACTCTCTACGATGTTCCAGTGCCATGCTATCTGTTGAATTACTAACCTATACTATAATTAAGTTATAATTAACTATAGTGAAGTTGCGTATGCAAGTTAGCATAGGGAAGAGTTCGATCTTTATTATAATCTTTTTTTAAGAACTATGGGTTTTTATATTTCTTACAATTGGACGTGATCGTCTCTTACTAGGTTGCTAGCTACCGCTGCAACCCGGAAAATTCGATGATCGAGCCTTTATGTAACCCGGATTAAAAAATTATTATCATATCTTATATGTAACTTTTACTTTATAAGTCATCCATAGTCTAATGGTAAGTATGCCCACTTTTTATTTGGGAGAAGGGGGTTCGATTCCCAGTCGGGAAGAACTTTTAATATGTTGAATTAAAAGCACTATCTTTTCAATCTAAAATTTAAAAAAGAAACTTGTTTATTTACATTCTAGCTAAAGTAATGAAGATAATATGAATGAACCACAGTGTTCAGTTTCTTTGGACTTGAGTTCATTTTTTAACTATAAATACAAACAGGAAAAAGCCTACGGCTTTTTCTTCTTTTAAATAGTAAGAGACGAAACTCAAACAATCAAGTAGCTAACTAAGTCCAATGTATGGAAAGGTTTGTTATTTCAGTGATCGTCTTTTAATGTAACTCACTTAAAAGTTTTCAAGCGACTCAAAGCACTACGTAACTCATTTTAAAGGTAGAACTCTTTCTAATTGATTACAAACAGGAAAAAGCCTACGGCTTTTTCTTCTTTGAAATAGTAAGAGACTAGTCTCAAACAATGAAGTAGCTAACTAAATCAAATGTATGTATTGGGTTTTTATTCCAATGACCGTCTTTAAGTGGAAAATTTTAATATATTGACCTTAAATATAACTGCACTAGCCTATACTATAGTTAAGTGGCCTATAAAATTTAGTATAGGCAAGAGGTCGTTCTTTATTATAATTACCATACCGTTCCTTGATCTTTTGTTTGGCTGTCTCAATTTTTGCATGTCTATAATCTTCATCATTGTGATAACACATCTTGCTGTTTTCTTTTGCTCTCTCAATTATTACTTCTCGATACGCCTGGTCGGTTGAATACCTTTGCTTTTTTCTTTTCAAGTTACTATCTCTGTTGTTTGTGTAGTACTCTTTCTTCAACTTGCGTATAGCCTGCTTTGATCAAAGAAAAAAATATCCCGTTTAGGCAGAATGTTGTAGTAGCTGCCACTTTTCTTGATTTTCAAGCCAATATATTTCCCTTGCTATTCAAGCCAAGGGACAGAAATTTTACTATGCAGGGGTTTCGGACAAGGCGGTTCTAATGGTGTATTTTTTGTTTTGATCTGACTCTTTTTTTAAGAACTATGGGTTTTTATATTTCTTAACATTGGACGTGATCGTCTCTTACTAGGTTGCTAGCTACCGCTGCAACCCGGATAATATAAATACTGTAATCTTAACTATATTAACTATAGTGAAGTTGCGTATGCAAGTTAGTATAGGGAAGAGTTCGATCTTTATTATAACTCGATACACCTGGTCGGTTGAATACCTTTGCTTTTTTCTTTTCAAGTTACTATCTCTGTTGTTTGTGTAGTACTCTTTCTTCAACTTGCGTATAGCCTGCTTTGATCTAACCATTATTCTAATCAAGAATGAAAGAATTTTCAGTTTTGACTTTCCTTATATACTAATTATGACGTCCCTCTATTCACGTCATAACTCTAATATAAAACTATGATGACGTTCATTATTTATCTAGTAGGGTTTCAGACAAGGTATTTCTAATGATGTACTTTTGTTTTGATCTGACTCTATTTTTAGGAGTTTTGGGTTTTTATATTTCTTAGCATTGGACTGATCGTCTATTACTAGGTTGCTAGCTACTGCTGCAACCCAAATTCACATATATATTTATTTATGAGAGGCAGCCTGGCCGAGTGGTCCAAGGCACTGGTGTTAGCCACCAGTCTCTTCAGAGGCGTGGGTTCAATTCTTACCGCTGGTATACGATTATGTTTGAAAGACTGCAGTGTGAAAAGACATCAAAATGCAGTTTTTGGTGGAAAAATTTATTCTCTTTTAGAAATAATTTATTTTAGTTACTATAGATTTTTAACCCAATTAATTTCCTTTAAAATGAGCTATTGAACAACCCTCTACGATGTTCCAGTGCCAAGCTATCTCTGGATACAAAAAAAGAAAAAAAAAGAAAAAAAAAGAAAAAAATATCCCGTTTAGGCAGAATGTTGTAGTAGCTGCCACTTTTCTTGATTTTCAAGCCAATATATTTCCCTTGCTGTTCAAGCCAAGGGACAGAAATTTTACTATGCAGGGGTTTCGGACAAGGCGGTTCTAATGGTGTACTTTTTGTTTTGATCTGACTCTTTTTTAAGAACTATGGGTTTTTATATTTCTTAACATTGGACGTGATCGTCTCTTACTAGGTTGCTAGCTACCGCTGCAACCCGGATTCTTCAAATTGCGTATAGCTTGCTTCGATCTAACCATTATTCTAATCAAGAATGAGAGAATTTTCAGTTTTGACTTTCCTTATATACTAATTATGACGTCACTCTATTCACGTCATAGCTCTAATATAAAACTATGATGACGTTCATTATTTATCTAGTAGGGTTTCAGACAAGGTATTTCTAATGATGTACTTTTGTTTTGATCTGACTCTATTTTTAGGAGTTTTGGGTTTTTATATTTCTTAGCATTGGACTGATTGTCTATTACTAGGTTGCTAGCTACTGCTGCAACCCAAATTCACATATATATTTATTTATGAGAGGCAGCCTGGCCGAGTGGTCCAAGGCACTGGTGTTAGCCACCAGTCTCTTCAGAGGCGTGGGTTCAATTCTTACCGCTGGTATACGATTATGTTTGAAAGACTGCAGTGTGAAAAGACATCAAAAATGCAGTTTTTGGTGGAAAAATTTATTCTCTTTTAGAAATAATTTATTTTAGTTACTATAGATTTTTAACCCAATTAATTTCCTTTAAAATGCGCTATTGAACAACCCTTTACGATGTTCCAGTGCCAAGCTATCTGCGGAAAAGAAAAAAGAAAAAAAAAAGAAAAAAAAAGAAAAAAATATCCCGTTTAGGCAGAATGTTGTAGTAGCTGCCACTTTTCTTGATTTTCAAGCCAATATATTTCCCTTGCTGTTCAAGCCAAGGGACAGAAATTTTACTATGCAGGGGTTTCGGACAAGGCGGTTCTAATGGTGTACTTTTTGTTTTGATCTGACTCTTTTTTTAAGAACTATGGGTTTTTATATTTCTTAACATTGAACGTGATCGTCTCTTACTAGGTTGCTAGCTACCGCTGCACCCCGGATTAGAAATAATTTATTTTAGTTACAAAAAGTTTTTAACCCAATTAATTTCCTCTAAAATGAGCCATTGAACAACTCTCTATGATGTTCCAGTGCCAAGCTATCTCTGGAAACAAAGAAAAGAGAAAAAAAAAAATATCCCGTTTAGGCAGAATGTTGTAATAGCTGCCACTTTTCTTGATTTTCAAGCCAATATATTTCCCTTGCTGTTCAAGTCAAGGGACAGAAATTTTACTACACAGGGGTTTCGGACAAGGCGGTTCTAATGGTGTACTTTTTGTTTTGATCTGACTCCTTTGTTAGGAGTTAGGGGTTTTTATATTTCTTAACATTGGACGTGATCGTCTCTTACTAGGTTGCTAGCTACCGCTGCAACCCGGATATAGTTAAGTGGCCTATAAAATTTAGTATAGGCAATAGGTCGTTCTTTATTATATCAAATCCTACATATTCCAAAGTATTCTTTAGCTCAGAGCAGGAGGAGTTCATATGACGCAAAGGAAACCCGGTTTCCAAATTCTCTGAGTCTGATTCAAATATATCATTTTGAAATATGACAGCGATGCCTCTTAACTTGTTTTTAACGCCATATCTGACACTTCCTATTGGAATATTAATTTTGATTTGTTTTTCCTGGTTCATCTTTGAAACATCATCAGTTGACATAATATATTGTTTGCTTTGCGGTATATAAAATACTAATCGTAAAAATTACTAGAAACCGTCGTTAGGCGACGTCATTTATGAGCATGAGATGACGTCATTAAATGCGCCTGGTTTGCAGCCAAAATAGACTCGCTTGCCATGACGTCATTCAGCATCTTGTTTCTCTTAATCTTTCAAATTATACAATTAATATCCGATAGCGTCATATAGTTTTTTTTAGAATTGTGGAATGATTACATTAAATCAAAATGATATTCCAAGAAAGATGCAGTACGATATTAATTTTCAAGAGAACAAGTTGCTTTATTCAACAAATGGCCTAAATCTTAAAGGCAAAGTCAGTATGATATTATGGTACCCTCTTTATAGAGTGAATTTTAATAACTACTACATGAGATCCTCTTGACTAACAACATTTATGATCGATCCTTATGTCCCACTATACAAGTTTGTATAGGCAAGAGTTCGTTCTTTATTGTAATTTTAATATAACATTTTTAACCCCATTAATTTCCTGTAAATGAGCCATTGAACAACTCTCTACGATGTTCCAGTGCCAAGCTATCTGTGGAATTACTAACCTATATTATAATTCAGTGGCGTATAAAATTTAGTATAGGCATTAGGTCGTTCTTTATCATAATTTGTTATTCCAATGATCGTTTTTTATTGTAACTAGGTTTCAGCCATCTCTACAGCCATGATACTATTGGAAATTACATAATCCCTATTTATGTTTTAGTTAACATGGGCAAGGTGTCGTTCTTTATTGTACTTTTTGTTTTGATCTGACTCCTTTGTTAGGAACTATGGGTTTTTATATTTCTTAACATTGGACGTGATCGTCTTTTACTAGGTTGCTAGCTACCGTATAAAGCTATGACGACATTCATTATTTATCTAGAGGGGTTTCAGACAAGGTAGTTTCAATGATGTACTTTCGTTTTGATCTTACTCTATTTTTAGGAGTTTTGTTATATTTCTTAGCATGGGACTGATTGTCTCTTACTAGGTTGCTAGCTACTGCTGCAACCCAAATTCACATATATATTTATTTATGAGAGGCAGCCTGGCCGAGTGGTCCAAGACACTGGTGTTAGCCACCAGTCTCTTCGGAGGCGTGGGTTCAAATCTTACCGCTGGTATACGATTATGTTTGAAAGACTGCAGTGTGAAAAGACATCAAAAATGCAGTTTTTGGTGGAAAAATTTATTCTCTTTTAGAAATAATTTATTTTAGTTACTATAGATTTTTAACCCAATTAATTTCCTTTAAAATGAGCTATTGAACAACCCTCTACGATGTTCCAGTGCCAAGCTATCTGTGGAAAAGAAAAAAAAAGAAAAAAGAAAAAAATATCCCGTTTGGGGAGAATAACGTGGTGAAAGTCAATTTTCTTGATTTTCAAGCCAATATATTTCCCTTGCTGTTCAAGCCAAGGGACAGAAAGTTTCCTATACAGGGGTTTCGGACAAGGCGGTTCCAATGGTGTACTTTTTGTTTTGATCTGACTCCTTTGTTAGGAACTATGGGTTTTTATATTTCTTAACATTGGACGTGATCGTCTCTTACTAGGTTGCTAGCTACCGCTGCAACCCGGATTAGTAGGTTTCAATCATCTCTGCAGCCATGATACTGATGAAAATTATATAATCCCTTTTAACTTTTCAGTTAACATGGGCTAGATGTCGTTCTTTACTATAAATTTTAATTACAAAAGGTTTTTAATCCCATTAATTTCCTTTAAAATGAGCCATTGAACAACTCTCTACGATGTTCCAGTGCCAAGATATCTGTGGAATTACTAACCTATATTATAAATAAGTGGCGTATAAAATTTAGTATAGGCAAGAGGTCGTTCTTTATTATACTATGCAAGTTAGTATAGGGAAGAGTTCGATCTTTATTATAATACCGCTGGTATACGATTATGTTTGAAAGACTGCAGTGTGAAAAGACATCAAAATGCAGTTTTTGGTGGAAAAATTTATTCTCTTTTAGAAATAATTTATTTTAGTTACTATAGATTTTTAACCCAATTAATTTCCTTTAAAATGAGCTATTGAACAACCCTCTACGATGTTCCAGTGCCAAGCTATCTCTGGATACAAAAAAAGAAAAAAAAGAAAAAAGAAAAAAATATCCCGTTTAGGCAGAATGTTGTAGTAGCTGCCACTTTTCTTGATTTTCAAGCCAATATATTTCCCTTGCTGTTCAAGCCAAGGGACAGAAATTTTACTATGCAGGGGTTTCGGACAAGGCGGTTCTAATGGTGTACTTTTTGTTTTGATCTGACTCTTTTTTTAAGAACTATGGGTTTTTATATTTCTTAACATTGGACGTGATCGTCTCTTACTAGGTTGCTAGCTACCGCTGCAACCCGGATGTACTTTTTGTTTTGATCTGACTCTTTTTTTAGGAGTTGGGGGGTTTTATATTTCTTAACATTGGAGGTGATCGTCTCTTACTAGGTTGCTAGCTACCGCTGCAACCCAGATTCTTCTAATGATCGTCTTTTAATATAATTTCAATACTGACAGAAATTGCGTAGTCCCTATTTGTGTTTCAGTTAACATGGGCTAGGTTTCGTTCTTTATGTAATTTATGAGAGGCAGCCTGGCCGAGTGGTCCAAGACACTGGTGTTAGCCACCAGTCTCTTCGGAGGCGTGGGTTCAAATCTTACCGCTGGTATACGATTATGTTTGAAAAACTGCAGTGTGAAAAGACATCAAAAATGCAGTTTTTGGTGGAAAAATTTATTCTCTTTTAGAAATAATTTATTTTAGTTACTATAGATTTTTAACCCAATTAATTTCCTTTAAAATGAGCTATTGAACAACCCTCTAATATGTTCCAGTGCCAAGCTCTCTGTGGAAAAAAAAAAATAAAAAAAATAAAAAAATATCCCGTTTGGGTAGAAAAACGTGGTTAAAGTCAATTTTCTTGATTTTAAAGCCAATATATTTCCCTTGCTGTTCAAGCCAAGGGACAGAAAGTTTCCTATACAGGGGTTTCGGACAAGGCGGTTCTAATGGTGTACTTTTTGTTTTGATCTGACTCCTTTGTGAGGAACTATGGGTTTTTATATTTCTTAACATTGGACGTGATCGTCTCTTACTAGGTTGCTAGCTACCGCTGCAACCCGGAAACATTAATGAATGACGTCATAGTCCAAGTGGCTAGCACGATCGGCCTTTAACCGAAAGGTTGGTGGATCAAAGCCATCCGGGATCATTTTCTTTTAATTTGTAATTCAGCTATCAATAAAACCATATCATTACTATATCATTAACAATAATTAAGTTGAGTATGCAATTTAGCTTAGGCAAATGTTCGTTCTTTATTATACTGCTGCTGCAACCCAAATTCCCATATATAGTTATGAGAGGCAGATTGGCCGAGTTTTTAACTTGGCTATACAAACAGGAAAAAGCCTACGGCTTTTTCTTCTTTTAAATAGTAAGAGACTAAACTCAAACAATCAAATAGCTAACTAAGTCCAATGTATGGAATGGTTTGTTATTTCAGTGATCGTCTTTTAATGTAACTATCAATAAATCCTATTTATAGTATCGATCCTTTATGTACAATTAATTTCCTTTAAAATTAGCCCTTGAACAACTCTCTACGATGTTCCAGTGCCAAGCTATCTGTGGAAAAGAAAGAAAGAAAAAAGAAAGAAAAAAAGATGCCGTTTAGGCAGAATGCTGTAGTAGCTGCCACTTTTTTTGATTTTCAAGCCAATATATTTCCAATGCTGTTCAAGCCGAATGACAGAAAAATTCCTTCAAAGGGGTTTCAGACACGGCGTTTCTAATGGTGTACTTTTTGTTTTGGTCTGAGGAGTTATGGATTATGGAGCTCTTTTTTAGGAGTTATGGGTTTTTATATGTCTTAATATTGGACGTGATCGTCTCTTACTAGATTGCTAGCTACCGCTGCAACCCGGATAGTTACCACGGTCCTGTGGAAATGGACTTGTCTTTCAGCTAAGAAGGATTTGAGTTCAAATCACACTGTGGTAACGATCGATCTTAAATGATAAATTTTAATATGTTGAATTAAAAGCACTATCTTTTCAATTTAAAATTCAAAAAAGAAACTTGTTTATTTACATTCTAGCTAAAATAATGAAGATAATATGAATGAACCACAGTGTTCAGTTTCTTTGGACTTGAGTTCGTTTTTTAACTATAAATACAAACAGGAAAAAGCCTACGGCTTTTTCTTCTTTTAAATAGTAAGAGACGAAACTCAAACAATCAAGTAGCTAACTAAGTCCAATGTATGGAATGGTTTGTTATTTCAGTGATCGTCTTTTAATGTAAATGCAGTTTACATAATAAGTTTAGCAATTCTGAACTGAAAACTAAAATAATTGGAATTATAAGACAATAATATGGAGATACGTACTTTACGTTTTACAAACCAAAAATAGTTTGGTTTCAGGATAAAATAATAACTTTGAACTGAGCTGAAAAAAAATTTTCTTCCAGGAGACAAAAAGCAAAATTAATTTTTGAATTTTCCTGTATTTTTTTTGTTTAAATTAAAAAAATGCTATTACTGATTAGTCATCAGAAATATTTTTGCACTTTACATAATAATTTTAGCGATTAAGCCAGAAATGAAAATTTTTGTTCCAGGAGTTTCGGTTACTATTGAGACAAGTAGCTATTATTACTATAGAGTTCATTACCATGAACTCTTTGATTGCTTCAAAATTCAAATATCTTTGAAAAGACTGCAGTATGAAAATACATCAAAAATGCAATTTTTTTGACAAAATTGATTTTACTTTAAAAAGTATTTTATTTTTAATGACAAAAGGCACTAGATGTAGCAATTTCCTTTAAATTGAGCTATTATACAGCTCTCTATGATTTTCCAGTGCCCAGCTAGCTGAGGAGGAAAAAAAGTGGAAAGAAAAAAAATATCCCGTTTGTGGAGAATAACGTGGTAAAAGTCAATTTTCTTGATTTTCAAGCCAATATATTTTCTTTGTTATTCAAGCCAAAGGGCGGTAAGTTTCCTTTATAGGGAATTCGGACAAGGCAGTTCTAATGGTGTACTTTTTGTTTTGATCTGACTCTTTTTTTGGAGTTGGGGGGTTTTATATTTCTTAACATTGGAGGTGATCGTCTCTTACTAGGTTGCTAGCTACCGCTGCAACCCGGATGCAACCCGGATTTCTTAACATTGGACGTGATCGTCTCTTACTAGGTTGCTAGCTACCACTGCAACTCGGATACTATAACAACCAGGATGACGTCAGTTACAACTTGAGTTTCGTTTTATGCTATATCATTACAAACAGAACCTCAAGCAATCAAGTAGCTCACTAAGTCCAATGTATGCAATGGTATGTTATTCCAATGATCATCTTTTAATGTAACCATTGGACAACTCTCTACGATGTTCCAGTGCCAAGCTATCTTTGGAATTACTAACCTATACTATAATTAAGTGGCATATAAAATTTAGTATAGGCAAGAGGTCGTTCTTTATTATAAAATGCAACAGGGGACTAAGGTTTGTTCTTTACTGCAAAACTAGCAAAACAGTTTTTAAGTCTGATGAAGATTTAACTGATTTGTCAAAAGTGAGGTTCCAAGTCGAAGATTTTGTTTGTGTCTTATTATAATTGGTATGGTGAAATAATATTATGCATATGGTTCTTAAATCATACTTGTTTGTAGTTCAATTTGGTCTAGTGGCTAGGGTAGTTAACATTTTCTTTAAGAGGACCGGGTTCGATTCCCGGTGTGGGAAAATTTTTAACTCTATAATTTTCGAACATTCAAACTATTTATAATTTATAATGATGTATAATATAAATAATGTAATCTTCACTATAGTGAAGTTGCCTTTGCAAGTTTTTTAGTATAGGGAAGAGTTCGATCTTTATTATATCTTGTTTTAGTTACTATGAACTGAAGTTCTAATATAATTATGTAATTAATAGGTTGCTAGCTACCGCTGCAACCTAGATATTCTTATTTCTGCTACTATGGGCTAAGGTTCGTTCTTTACTGTAAACCATTGAACAACTCTCTACAATGTTCCAGTGCTATAGTATCTGTTGAATTACTAACCTATACTATAATTAAGTGGCGTATAAAATTTAGTATAGGTAAGAGGTCGTTCTTTATTATAATATTATCATATCTTATATGTAACTTTTATTTTATAAGTGTTAGATAGTCTAATGGTAAGCATGCCCACTCGTTACTTGGGAGAAGGGGGTTCGATTCCCCGTCGGGGAGAATTTTTAATATGTTGAATTAAAAGCACTATCTTTTCAATTTAAAATTTAAAAAAGAAACTTGTTTATTTGCATTCTAGCTAAAATAATGAAGATAATATGAATGAACACAGGGTTCAGTTTCTTTGGACCTGAGTTCGTTTTTTAACTATAAATACAAACAGGAAAAAGCCTACGGCTTTTTCTTCTTTTAAATAGTAAGAGACGAAACTCAAACAATCAAGTAGCTAACTAAGTCCAATGTATGGAATGGTTTGTTATTTCAGTGATCGTCTTTTAATGCAAACTTCCGCAATCATAAGAGTCATCTCTCGTAAAACAAACATTTTTTCAATTTGGTTTCCATAAGTGAAAAAAACACTTTCAAGAATTGTTAAATCTTGCTTCACACGATAACTTTGGAGCAAATATTGAGCAATTTCCTCTTTAATAGCAAGAAAGTTTTACTTTTCTACAATGTATGTAAATGCATCTCTGTTTGTTGTTTCGAAAAAGAAGCCTTGTTCCAGAAACCTGTTTTGAAACCTTCTTTATAGTAATCCATAATACTTTTCATAGTTTCAAAGTTCAAATCATGGGCCAGCACAAGATTGGTTCGTTTTTCAAGCATGTCCGTTTCTAGCATAGCCTTGAAGACATCACTAACAGCTGTTAAAAGTGATTTCTCGACTTCAATGTCACCATTATCACATTTAATAGTAATCACAGGGCTTTCTTCCATACTGAAATTGGTCAAAATTTGTGTAAGGCCAGAAATTCGACTCATTTCTGAAACCGAATTTGTCTTATTCTCTTTGTCTTGTGGTTGTGTTTCTTTATGTTTGAAGACTTTCTTTTCTTTTCTTTCTTTATTTATTTCTTTCTTTCCTTTTAATTTTTTATTACTTAAATCGGAGAATTTTCGTAGAGCGTTCAATAATGATATAGTCATATTAAATTGAAACCTCACCTTAGATAAAGGATGTTTAGTTCTCGTATCAAGTAACAAAAACCCAACAAAAAATCAAATTAGTTTAGAATTTTCAGGAATTTTTCTAGTTTTAAATTAAAAGATTAAAAATATTGCTCAGATACCATAAATATTTTTGCAGTTTATAACTTTAGCAATTCTGAACTGAAATCTAAAAAAAAAAATTTTTTTCAGTTTTTACGTTACGTCACTCGTTACGTCATATATGGTTAATAGTACATAATTGGTGTTAGATATTACGTCATGTCACTTAATACGTCATAAATGGTTATTAGTAGACAATCGATAGAATATTTGTTCTTTATTAAAAGAAAGGGACAATAAATACCTATCCGTGATCTTTCTTCTGACAAAAAATATAAAATTCCACGTTTTTGCAGAAAGAAGCTTGAAACCTCTGCAGTAAGGATCTCTGATACGCTGAACCTGACGGTGTGATTTTCATTAAGATTCTATGACTTTTAGGGTTTTTTCCCTTTTTTCAAAAATGGGACAAATTTTCTCTGGCTCGTAACTTTTGATGGGTATAACTAAACTGGATGAAACTTACATATTTGAAATCAACATAAAACCCAATTCTTTTGATGCATCTATTGGTATCAAAACTCCGTTTTTTACAGTTTCGGTTACTATTGAGACGGGTTGCTCTTACTATACAGTTCGTTACCATGAACTATTTGAAAAAAGAGAAAAAAAGATGCCGTTGGGCAGAATGCTGCAGTAGCTGCCACTTTTCTTGATTTTCAATCCAATATATTTCCCTTACTGTTAAAGCCAAATGACAGAAAGTTTCCTATACAGGGGTTTTGTATTTTAGGAGTTATGGGTTATTATATTTCTTCACATTGTACATCATCGTCTCTTACTAGGTTGCTAGCTACTGCTACAATTCAGATTAAAATATTTTATGTAAATATAAAAAAAATCGTTTCGACAAACACCATTTATGCTATATCAGTCCTTTATCTAATCCTTTATGTAAACCCATGGTATACAGTTCGTTACCATGAACTGTTTGATAAATTATTACTAATTAAAGTAAATCAATAAACTCATTTAAGAATTATTGTCAATAATACCATGCGATAATGTTGTGGCTTAAGCTGCACCTTTTGATCGAAGGTTGGCAGGTTCAAACCCATGTGTCGCAAGAAAATTGATGTAGATGCATAAGCTTTGTCTCTAAAACATCCGCTTAAAATGTAAAAATCCATTTCTTTTAATGTATGTATCGGTATCAAAATTCCGTTCCTTAGGGTTTCGGTTACTAGCGAGACGGGTTGCTCTTACTATATAGTTTATTACCACGAGCCGTTTGATAGATATAATGAACTGTGCCGATCCTCTGTATTAAAATTTTAACTACCTATATAACCCTGATAAAGATCAAACTTACATAATCAAGATATATAATGAACTATATCGATCCTTTATGTAACGTGTTGAGTCAATTGAAACAAAAGGGAAACCAAACGAATTTTAAAGTTTTCAGGTTTATTTCTGGTTTTAAATAAAAAATGAAAATTATCGATCAGACACCATAAATATTTTTGCACTTTGCAGATATACAAAATTATTTTATTTAAAATTTTCAGGAATTATTCTAGTTTTTGTTGACAAATAAGATTTTTTTTTCAAGAAATTGAGCAGCTAACTAAGTCCAATATATGCATCGGTATTTTCTTCAAATGATCGTCTTTTAATGTAGTTACAAACAGGAAAAAGCCTATGGATTTTTCTTATTTGGAATAGTAACAGATGATCTTCAGAGAATGAGGCTTCAAACTAAGCCCAATATGTGCCAATATTTGCAGTAATAGTATATTTTTTAGTTTATTAACGAATTTATTATCATGTTTTATATATAACTTGCTTACAAGTCTCTGATGGTACAATGTAAGCATACACAATTGTCAGGTGAAATAACGGGGTTCGATTCCCCGTTGGGGAGAACTTTTAAAGTATTGAAATTAAAGCAATGTCTTTTAAATTTTAATAAGGAACTCGTTTAGTTACCCCCTAGCTAAAATACTGAGGATTATATGAATGAACCACAGGGTTCAGTTCCTTTGGACTTGAGTTCATTCTTTACTATAAAATCCTTATATAAAGTGTTTAAGTTACTATTGGCTAGGAGTTTGTTCTTTATTATAAGATATTCACATAGTTATGTGAGGCAGCGTGGCCGAGTGATTTAAGGCGCTGGTGTTAGCTACCCGTCATTTCGGAGGTATGGGTTCGAACCCCACCGCTGACAGTATTTTAGACCAAAGCAAACAAATTACCTGTTTGAGTCATAAATTGTATTCTTATTTTATTTAGTATGGGCTGAAGTTCGTTCTTTACTGTAATAGCTTACTTATGCTAGCATTTAGGTTTCCGCCGTAATTCTGTCTTTTCAAAGTTAAATTAGTTACTATCTCCATGAGTTAGTTCTTTACCATGTCGTAACAATTTGTTTTATAATAATAATTAAGTTTGTTAATTACAAAAGGTTTCTATATACAGCAGTTTTCTTTAAAATGAGCCATTACACAGCTCTTTATTATGACCACGAATTGTTTGATTTAATACTTAAGTTACTATGGGTTCAGTTCGTTCCTTATTGTAATTTGAAAGACTGCAGTGTGAAAAGACATCAAAATGCAGTTTTTGGTGGAAAAATTTATTCTCTTTTAGAAATAATTTATTTTAGTTACTATAGATTTTTAACCCAATTAATTTCCTTTAAAATGAGCTATTGAACAACCCTCTACGATGTTCCAGTGCCAAGCTATCTCTGGATACAAAAAAAGAAAAAAAAGAAAAAAAAAGAAAAAAATATCCCGTTTAGGCAGAATGTTGTAGTAGCTGCCACTTTTCTTGATTTTCAAGCCAATATATTTCCCTTGCTGTTCAAGCCAAGGGACAGAAATTTTACTATGCAGGGGTTTCGGACAAGGCGGTTCTAATGATGTACTTTTTGTTTTGATCTGACTCCTTTTTTAGGAGCTATGGGTTTTTATATTTCTTAACATTGGACGTGATCGTCTCTTACTAGGTTGCTAGCTACCGCTGCAACCCGGATTTTTCTTTTTTGGAATAGTAAGAGATGAACCTCAAACAATAAAGTAGCTAACTAAGGCCAATGTATGCAATGTAAAATTATACAAAATACAGGTTATCCAACCATCCATAATAATAGGCGGTAAGTGAAGAGCTGCCTTTGTTAACAGAGATGATTTGTTAACAGAGATGATTTGAGATGATTTCTTAAGGAACATAATTAAAATTTCTTAATGTAATAAAAATAATTTGTTTAAATTACAAAAGGTTTTTAACCCCATTAATTTCCTTTAAAATGAACCATTGAACAACTCTCTACGATGCCAAGCTATCTGTTGAATTACTAACCTATACTATAATTAAGTGGCGTATAAAATTTAGTAGGAAAAGGTCGTTCTTAATTAAAATGTTTTTTTAACTTGCGTGCAGCTTGCTTTGATCTAACCATTATTTAATTCACGAATGAGACCATTTACATCTTTGTCGTTCTTAAGTAATAATTTTATTGTAACTAGGTTTCAGCCATCTCTACAGCCGTGATACTGATGGAAGTTAAATAATCCCTATTTATGTTTTAGTTAACATGGGCAAGGTGTCGTTCTTTATTGTAAAAACTGAAAAACTAACTCAGTCTAATATATGCAATGGTGTGCTTTTCTAATGATCGTCCTTTAATATAAACTATGGACTAAAGTTCGTTCTTTAATGTAAAAATTGGATGATCGAGCCTTTATGTAAAGCGGATTAAAAAATTATTATCATATCTTATATGTAACTTTTATTTTCTAAGTCTCCGATAGTCTAATGGTAAGTATGCCTAGTTATTATCTGGGAGAAGGGGGTTCGATTCCCCGTCGGTGAGAACTTTTAATATGTTGAATTAAAAGCACTATCATTTCAATTTAAATTTTAAAAAAGAAACTTGTTTATTTACATTCTAGATAAAATAATGAAGATAATATGAATGAACCACAGTGTTCAGTTTCTTTGGACTTGAGTTCGTTTTTTAACTATAAATAGAAACAGGAAAAAGCCTACGGCTTTTTCTTCTTTTAAATAGTAAGAGACGAAACTCAAACAATCAAGTAGTTAAATAAGTCCAATGTATGGAATGGTTTGTTATTTCATATAAATACTGTAATCTTAACTATAGTGAAGTTGCGTATGCAAGTTAGTATAGGGAAGAGTTTGATCTTTATTATAATTTAACCCCATTAATTTCCTTTAAAATAAGCCATTGAACAACTCTCAACTATATTCCAGTGCCAAGCTATCTGTGGAAAAGAAAAAAAAAGAAAAAAGATGCCGTTTAGGCAGAATGCTGTAGTAGCTGCCACTTTTCTTGATTTTCAAGGCAATATATTTCCCTTGATGTTCAAGCCAAGGGACAGAAAGTCTCCTATACAGGTATTTCGGAAAAGGCGGTTCTAATGGTGTACTTTTTGTTTTGATTTTACTCTTTTCTTAGGAGTTATGGGTTTTTATATTTCTTAACATTGGACGTGATCTTCTCTTACTAGGTTGCTAGCTACCACTGCAACCCGGATTAGATTTATAAATTAGATTACAAAGCTGCTAAAGCTGCAATCATGATACTATAATCACTCCACATATTAACTTTAAATAAAATTTTACCAGCCTATAGTATAGTTAAGTTGCTTATGCAAGCTAGTATAGGCCAGAGTTCGTTATTTATTGTAAATTATTGTAATTTTAATGTAACATATCAGTTACTATGGGAGAGAGATCGTTCTTTACTGTAATGTAATTTCGCAAAACTTCATAGTAATATCCAAAAGAAATGTTGCATGTTTAGTGAAAAGCTTCCAAGGTATGAACCGGCAACTGTGGAACAGTTTACAGATGTAATGGGAAATTTTATACATCACTGTGAATATATGGAGGCATAATTGTTCTTTACTTAGTTTCAGCTTTAATTCGATTATCCAGACTCTATGTGCTAACTACATCCAAAGACTATGGCGTCATTGATTAATATTGTATATAAAAAATTAAGTTTTTCGTAAAAAAAAATTAATTTAAAAAAAAAATTAAGTACAAATAGCGCTAGATCTAGAGATTTCCTTTAAAATGAGCCATTGAACAACTCTCTGCGATGTTCCAGTGCCAAGCTATCTGTGGAAAAGAAAGAAAGAAAAAATATCCCGTTTTTGGAGAATAACGTGGTTAAATTCAATTTTCTTGATTATAAAGCCAATATAATTTCTTTGTTATTCAAGCCGCAGGTCGGTAAGTTTCCTTTATAGGGGTTTCGGACAAGGCGGTTCTAATGGTGTACTTTTTGTTTTGATCTGACTCTGTTTTTAGGAGTTAGGGGTTTCTATATTTCTTAACATTGGACGTGATCGTCTCTTACTAGGTTGCTAGCTACCGCTGCAACCCGGATGAGCCATTAAACAACTCTCTACGATGTTCCAGTGCCAAGCTATCTCTAGAAACAAAAGAAAAAAATATCCCGTTTGTGCAGAATAACGTGGTTAAAGTCAATTTTCTTGATTTTCAAGCCAATATATTTTCTTTGTTATTCAAGCCAAAGGGTGGTAAGTTTCCTTTATAGGGGTTTCGGATAAGGTGGTTCTAATGGTGTACTTTTTGTTTTGATCTGACTATTTTTCTAGGAGTTAGGGGTTTTTATATTTCTTAACATTGCACGTGATCGTCTCTTACTAGGTTGCTAGCTACCGCTGCAACCCGGATGATCGTCTCTTACTAGGTTGCTAGCTACCGCTGCAACCCGGATTACACATAGGAAAAAGCCTACGGCCTTTTCTTCTTTGAAATAGTAAGAGACGAGTCTCAAGCAATCAAGTAGCCAGCTAATTCCAATGTATACAATTGTTTGTTATTCCAATGATCGTCTTTTATTGTAATTCCAGTGCCATGCTATCTGTTGAATTACTAACCTATACTATAATTTAGTGGCGTATAAAATCTAGTATAGGCAAGAGGTCGTTCTTTATTATAATCTTTACTGCAAAACTAGCAAAACAGTTTTTAAGTCTGATGAAGATTTAACTGATGTGTCAAAAGTAAGGTTGCAATTCGACGATTTTGTTTTGGCCTTATTATAATTGGTATGGTGAAATAATAATATGCATATGGTTCTTAAATCAAACTTGTTTATGGTCCCATTTGGTCTAGTGGCTAGGATAGTTAATTTTCACTTAGGATGACCGGGTTCGTTTCCCGGTGTGGGAAAATTTTTAACTCTATAATCTTCGAACATTCGAACCTTTTATTATTTATAATGATGTATAATATAAATACTGTAATCTTCACTATAGTGAAGTTGCCTATGCAAGTTAGTATAGGGAAGAGTTCGATCTTTATTATAATATTGAACAACCCTCTACGATGTTCCAGTGCCAAGCTATCTATGGAAAAGAAAAAAAGAAAAAAAAAAAGAAAAAAATATCCTGTTTAGGCAGAATGTTGTTGTAGCTGCCATTTTTCTAGATTTTCAAGCCAATATATTTCCCTTGCTGTTCAAGCCAAGGGACAGAAAGTTTCCTATACAGGGGTTTCGGACAAGGCGGTTCTAATGGTGTACTTTTTGTTTTGATCTGACTCATCTGTTAGGAACTATGGGTTTTTATATTTCTTAACATTGGACGTGATCTTCTCTTACTAGGTTGCTAGCTACCGCTGCAACCCGAATAATTACAAACAGGAAAAGGCCTACGGCTTTTTCTTCTTTGGAATAGTAAGAGACGAACCTCAAAGAATCAGGCAGCTAACTAAGTCCAATATAAGCAATTGTTTGTTCTTCTAATGATCATCTTTTAATTTGGCGTTTCTTACTAGGTTGCTAGCTACCACTTAAACCGGGATTATGTAATAGGTTGCTAGCTACCGCTGCAACCTAGATATTCTTATTTCTGCTACTATGGGCTAAGTTTCGTTCTTTCATGTAAAACTAGCAAAACATTTTTTTAAGCCTGATGAAGATTTAACTAATGTGTCAAAAGTAAGGTTGCAAGTCGACGATTTTGTTTTGGCCTTATTATAATTGGTATGGTGAAATAATAATATGCATATGGCTCTTAAATCATACTACTTTATGGTTCCATATGGTCTAGTGGCTAGGATAGTTAACTTTCACTTAACAGGCTCTGGTTCGATTCCCGGTGTGGAAAAATTTTTAACTCTATAATCTTCGAACATTTGAACCTTTTATAATTTATAATGATGTATAATATAAATACTGTAATCTTAACTATAGTGAAGTTGCGTATGCAAGTTAGTATAGGGAAGAGTTCGATCTTTATTATAACAATAGTTGTCTCGTACTTTTCAGGACAGTTTGCTCTACTACACAGAGAATTTTTTGCCAAATATTCAGTAGAACTAAACGAACTGTTTAAAACACAGTTAGAAATGCTTTTTTCTTGAGTCGGTGTTCCAGGAATTTGTTCTAAATCATTAGTCTTACAAACACATTTACTAATAACCATAACAGGTTCGTTTTCGCCATAATTGAAAAACATTGCTTTTCCTTCGCTGTTGATAGGTATGCTTGTATATATATTTTTATTGCTGCTACATAAACTGCAATTGTTCCTTCCAAAATTAATATACGAATTTTCTAAGAAGTACGCCTCCGTATATTCACTGTGTTGTCTAACATTTTCCATTGCATCTATAAACTGTTCCGCAGTTGCCAATCCATACCTTGGAAGCTTTTCGTTAAACTGACAACATTTCTTTTGGATATTACTATGAAGCTTTGCCAAGGAATTTCTAGCCGACTTTTCAACAGCATCCGCTCTTTCAAAGAGAACTTTAATCTGTAATTTTGAATACTTTTTGTGATCCCGATAAAACATGCGTAAAATGTTTCTCAATTTACAAAGATCAGCCTGCATTTTTGCCATCTTCTTGTATTTCTGAATGTAATATTTCCCTTTGTCCTTATGCGTTCTTCGGTACAACCTCGCAGAGAATTTAATTTTTTCATTATAGATTTTGTCACCCCAGTAACGCTCCTTGATCTTTTGTTTGGCTGTCTCAATTTTTGCATGTCTATAATCTTCATCATTGTGATAACACATCTTGCTGTTTTGTTTTGCTCTCTCAATTATTACTTCTCGATACGCCTGGTCGGTTGAATACCTTTGTTTTGCTCTCTCAATTATTACTTCTCGATACGCCTGGTCGGTTGAATACCTTTGTTTTGCTCTCTCAATTTTTACTTCTCGATGCGCCTGGTCGGTTGAATACCTTTGTTTTGCTCTCTCAATTATTACTTCTCGATACGCCTGGTCGGTTGAATACCTTTGTTTTGCTCTCTCAATTTTTACTTCTCGATGCGCCTGGTCGGTTGAATACCTTTGCTTTTCTCTTTTCAAGATACTATCTCTGTTGTTTGTGTAGTACTGTTTTTTCAAATTGCGTATAGCTTGCTTCGATCTAACCATTATTCTAATCAAGAATGAGAGAATTTACATCTGTGTCGTTCTTAAGTAGTAATAATCTTAACTATAGTGAAGTTGCGTATGCAAGTTAGTATAGGGAAGAGTTCGATCTTTATTATAAATTTATGAGAGGAAGCCTGGCCGAGTGGTCCAAGGCACTGGTGTTAGCCACCAGTCTCTTCAGAGGCGTGGGTTCAATTCTTACCGCTGGTATACGATTATGTTTGAAAGACTGCAGTGTGAAAAGACATCAAAATGCAGTTTTTGGTGGAAAAATTTATTCTCTTTTAGAAATAATTTATTTTAGTTACTATAGATTTTTAACCCAATTAATTTTCTTTAAAATGAGCTATTGAACAACCCTCTACGATGTTCCAGTGCCAAACTATCTCTGGATACAAAAAAAGAAAAAAAAGAAAAAAAAAGAAAAAAATATCCCGTTTAGGCAGAATGTTGTAGTAGCTGCCACTTTTCTTGATTTTCAAGCCAATATATTTCCCTTGCTGTTCAAGCCAAGGGACAGAAATTTTACTATGCAGAAGTTTCGGACAAGGCGGTTCTAATGGTGTACTTTTTGTTTTGATCTGACTCTTTTTTTAAGAACTATGGGTTTTTATATTTCTTAACATTGGACGTGATCGTCTCTTACTAGGTTGCTAGCTACCGCTGCAACCCGGACTGCAACCCAAATTCACATATATATTTATTTATGAGAGGCAGCCTGGCCAAGTGGTCCAAGACACTGGTGTTAGCCACCAGTCTCTTCGGAGGCTTGGGTTCAAATCTTACCGCTGGTATACGATTATGTTTGAAAGACTGCAGTGTGAAAAGACATCAAAAATGCAGTTTTTGGTGGAAAAATAAATTCTCTTTTAGAAATAATTTATTTTAGTTACTATAGATTTTTAACCCAATTAATTTCCTTTAAAATGAGCTATTGAACAACCCTCTACGATGTTCCAGTGCCAAGCTATCTGTGGAAAAGAAAAAAAAAAGAAAAGAGAGAAAAAAATATCCCGTTTGGGGAGAATAACGTGGTTAAAGTCAATTTTCTTGATTTTCAAGCCAATATATTTCCCTTGCTGTTCAAGCCAAGGGACAGAAAGTTTCCTATACAGGGGTTTCGGACAAGGCGGTTCTAATGGTGTACTTTTTGTTTTGATCTGACTCCTTTATTAGGAACTATGGGTTTTTATATTTCTTAACATTGGACGTGATCGTCTCTTACAAGGTTGCTAGCTACCGCTGCAACCCGGATCAAGCCAATATACTTCCCTTGCTGTTCAAGCCAAAGGGCGGTAAGTTTCCTTTCAAGGGGTTTCAGACAAGGCGGTTCTAATGGTGTACTTTTTGTTTTGATCTGACTCCTTTCTTAGGAACTATGGGTTTTTACATATCTTAACATTGGACGTGATCGTCTCTTACTAGGTTGCTAGCTACCGCTGCAACCCGGATTGCTAGCTACTGCTGCAACCCGGATTCTTTACTGTAAATAAAACCACAACATATTAGTTAGTATGGGAGAGAGATCGTTCTTTACTGTAAAACTTTAGCGATTCTAAAGTGAAAAACTAACTCAGTCCAATATATGCAATGTTGTGCTTTTCTAATGATCGTCCTTTAATATAAACTATGGACTAAAGTTCGTTCTTTAATGTAAAAATTCGATGATCGAGCCTTTATGTAACCCGGATTAAAAAATTATTATCATATCTTATATGTAACTTTTATTTTATAACTCATCGATAGTCTAATGGTAAGTATGCCCACTTTTTACTTGGGAGAAGGGGGTTCGATTCCCCGTCGGGAAGAACTTTTAATATGTTGAATTAAAAGCACTATCTTTTCAATTTAAAATTTAAAAAAGAAACTTGTTTATTTACATTCTAGCTAAAATAATGAAGATAATATGAATGAACCACAGTGTTCAGTTTCTTTGGACTTGAGTTCGTTTTTTAACTATAAATACAAACAGGAAAAAGCCTACGGCTTTTTCTTCTGTTAAATAGTAAGAGA
The DNA here is from genome assembly GCF_049724085.1 of Artemia sp. Qi Xiang Cuo. NCBI lineage: Eukaryota > Metazoa > Arthropoda > Branchiopoda > Anostraca > Artemiidae > Artemia > Artemia sp. Qi Xiang Cuo. The sequence goes on along the minus strand of NC_142812.1, from coordinate 16,773,645 downwards.
CGAAACTCAAACAATCAAGTAGCTAACTAAGTCTAATGTATGGAATGGTTTGTTATTTCAGTGATCGTCTTTTAATGTAAAAAAATATAAATACTGTAATCTTAACTATAGTGAAGTTGCGTATGCAAGTTAGTATAGGGAAGAGTTTGATCTTTACTAATATAAAACTATGACGACATTCAATATTTATCTAGTAGGGTATCAGACAACGTAATTCTAATGATGTACTGCTACAAAAAGAGTCAGATCAAAAAAAAAGTACACCATTAGAACCACCTTGTCCGAAACCCCTATAAAGGAAACTTACCGCCCTTTGGCTTGAATAACAATGAAAATATATTGGCTTGAAAATCAAGAAAATTGACTTTAACCACGTTATTCTCCACAAACGGGATATTTTTTCTTTCTTTCTTTTCCACAGATAGCTTGGCACTGGAACATCATAGAGAGTTGTTCAATGGCTCATTTTAAAGGAAATCTCTAGATCTAGTGCCATTTGTACTTAATTTTTTTTTTTAATTAATTATTTTTTACGAAAAACTTAATTTTGTATATACAATATTGATCAATGACGCCATAGTCGTTGGATGTAGTTAGTACATAATAAAGGCTCGATCATCGAATTTAAGCTGAAAATAAGTAAAGGACAATTATGCCTCCATATATTCACAGTGATGTATAATATTCCCCATTACATCTGTAAACTGTTCCACAGTTGCCGGTCCATACTTTGGAAGCTTTTCACTAAACATGCAACATTTCTTTTGGATATTACTATGAAGTTTTGCGAAAGCATCTCTAGCTGACTTTTCAACAAAATCCATTCTTTTAGAGATAATTTTAATCTTTAATTTTGAATATTTTTCGTAATCCCGGTAAAACATTCGTAAAATTTTTCTCAATTTACAAAGATCTGCCTGTGCGTTCTTTGCAGCTTGTGTAAACTGCAAAAATATCCATGGTATCCGAGCAATAGTTTGAATATTTCAATTCAAGCTAGAAAAATACCTTAAAATGTTAAAATTAGTTTTATTTTTTCGTTAGGTTCTAACTACCCGATGTGAGATTTACTATGTATTATCAGACCACAAATATTCAATTTTTTAATATATTTTATTTTTCAGTTTAGAATCGCTAAACTTATTATGTAAAGTGCAAAAATATTTATGATATCTGCGCAATAATTTTAATCTTTTCATTGAAACTAACAAAATACCTGAAAATTTAAAAATTAGTTTTATTTTTTGGATACTCGTTACGAGTCTTAAGAAGTGTTAATTAGATAAGAATATTATTTCTTGTTTTGTAATAAGATGCGTTCTAAGCGAGTTATACGTAATTTAAGAAAACAGTACTATACAAAAAACAGAGACAACATCTTGAAAAGAGAAAAGCAAAGGTATTCAACCGACAAGTTACATTTCATCATAGTTTTATATTAGAGTTATGACGTGAATAGAGTGACGTCATAATTAGTATATAAGGAAAGTCAAAACTGAAAATTCTCTCATTCTTGATTAGAATAATGGTTAGATCAAAGCAGGCTATACGCAAGTTGAAGAAAGAGTACTACACAAACAACAGAGATAGTAACTTGAAAAGAAAAAAGCAAAGGTATTCAACCGACCAGGCGTATCGAGAAGTAATAATTGAGAGAGCAAAAGAAAACAGCAAGATGTGTTATCACAATGATGAAGATTATAGACATGCAAAAATTGAGACAGCCAAACAAAAGATCAAGGAACGGTATGGTAATGATGAACATTACAGAGAAGCAAGAATTGAGCAGGCTAAACAAAAGATCAAGTATCGTTATCAAAATGATAAACTTTATAGATAATCAACAATTGAGCAGGCTAGACAAAACAGCAGGGAACGTTATCACAATGATGAAGATTATAGACATGCAAAAATTGAGACAGCCAAACAAAAGATCAAGGAACGGTATGGTAATGATGAACATTACAGAGAAGCAAGAATTGAGCAGGCTAGACAAAAGAGCAGGGAACGGTATGATAATGATGAAGATTACCGAAACAAACATAAGAAAAAAGTTGCTACCAGAATAATGGGTAGATACTGGGGTGACAAAAGCTATAATGAAAAAATTAAATTCTCTGCGAGGTTGTACCGAAGAACGCATAAGGACAAAGGGAGAAATTACATTCAGAAATACAAGAATTTGGCAAAAATGCAGGCTGATCCGGGTTGCAGCGGTAGCTAGCAACCTAGTAAGAGACGATCACGTCCAATGTTAAGAAATATAAAAACCCATAGCTCCTAAAAAAGGAGTCAGATCAAAACAGAAAGTACACCATTAGAACCGCCTTGTCCGAAACCCCTGTATAGGAAACTTTCTGTCCCTTGGTTATAATAAAGAACGACCTCTTGCCTATACTAAATTTTATACGCCACTTAATTATAGTATAGGTTAGTAATTCAACAGATAGCATGGCACTGGAACATCGTAGAGAGTTGTTCAATGGCTCATTTTAAAGGAAATTAATTGGGTTAAAAACCTTTTGTAATTAAAACAAATTATTTTTATTACATTAAGAAATTTTAATTATGTTCCTTAAGTTATAATAAAGATCGAACTCTTCCCTATACTAACTTGCATAGGCAACTTCACTATAGTGAAGATTACAGTATTTATATTATACATCATTATAAATTATAAAAGGTTTGAATGTTCGAAGATTATAGAGTTAAAAATTTTCCCACACCGGGAATCGAACCCGGTTCTCCTAAGTGAAAGTTATAATAAAGATCGAACTCTTCCCTATACTAACTTGCATAGGCAACTTCACTATAGTTAAGATTACAGTATTTATATTATACATCATTATAAATTATAAAAGGTTCAAATGTTCGAAGATTATAGAGTTAAAATTTTTTTTATATTAAAAGTCGATCATTAGGATAATTACATTAAAAGACGATTATTGGAATATTACATTAAAAGACGATCACTGAAATAATAAACCATTCCATACATTGGACTTAGTTAGCTACTTGATTGTTTGAGTGTCGTCTCTTACTATTTAAAAGAAGAAAAAGCCGTAGGCTTTTTCCTGTTTTTATTTACAGTTAAAAAACGAACTCAAGCCCAAAGAAACTAAAACCTGTGGTTCATTCATATTATCTCCATTACTTTAGCTAGGATGTAAATAAACAAGTTTCTTTTTATAATTTTAAATTTATAAGAGGGCTTTTAATTCAACACATTAAAAATTCTCCACGACGGGGAATCGAACCCCCTTCTCCCAGGTAACAAGTGGGCATACTTACCATTAGAGTATCGAAGACTTATAAAATAAAAGTTACATATAAGATATGATAATAATTTTTAATATTTACATTAAAGAACGAACTTTAGTCCATAGTTTATATTAGAGGAAGATCATTAGAAAAGCACACCATTGCATATGTTGAACTGAATTAGCTGTGGAGTTTATATTAATTATAGTACCGGGAGCCTGCCGGTGTCGCTGCTGGGCCCCAGCACTCGGCACGTGGCAAGCTTCCTTACATAGATTCTATATATATATAGATTTTGATTGGTACTTGTCTTCTAACCGCAGATAATTTGTTGTCTTTTCATTACTGAGTCTTTTCAAAGATATTTGTTTATTAAATCAAGTCCGATTTCTAACAACGATATCTACTAAGCTTCAAACTTTGGTTTTATTTTGTAAGGTTTTTAAATTGTTGTAATCCCTTGTTAAAATATGTACAAATATTTTTGCAAATACCAGCGTTTTGCTCTTTATCCGGGTTGCAGCGGTAGCTAGCAACCTAGTAAGAGACGATCACGTCCAATGTTAAGAAATATAAAAACCCATAGTTCCTAAAAAGGGAGTCAGATCAAATTCAAAAGTACACCATTATAACCGCCTTGTCCGAAACCCCTGTATAGTAAACTTTCTGGCCCTTGGCTTGAACAGCAAGGGAAATATATTGGCTTGAAAATCAAGAAAAGTGGCAGCTACTACAACATTCTGCCTAAACGGGATATTTTTTTTCTTTTTTTCTTTTTTTCTTTCTTTTCCAGAGATAGCTTGGCACTGGAACATCGTAGAGAGTTGTTCAATGGCTCATTTTAAAGGAAATTAATTGGGTTAAAAACCTTTCGTAACTAAAATAAATTATTTCTAAAAGAGAATAAATTTTTCCGGGTTGCAGCGGTAGCTAGCAACCTAGTAAGACACGATCACGTCCAATGTTAAGAAATATAAAAACCTCTAACTGCTACAAAAAGAGTCAGATCAAAAAAAAAGTACACCATTAGAACCACCTTGTCCGAAACCCCTATAAAGGAAACTTACCGCCCTTTGGCTTGAATAACAATGAAAATATATTGGCTTGAAAATCAAGAAAATTGACTTTAACCACGTTATTCTCCACAAACGGCATATTTTTTTCTTTCTTTCTTTTCCACAGATAGCTTGGCACTGGAACATCGTAGAGAGTTGTTCAATGGCTCATTTTAAAGGATATCTCTAGATCTAGGGCCATTTGTACTTAATTTTTTAAATTAATTATTTTTTACGAAAAACTTAATTTTTTATATACAATATTGATCAATGACGTCATAGTCGTTGGATGTAGTTAGTACATAATAAAGGCTCGATCATCGAATTTAAGCTGAAAATAAGTAAAGGACAATTATGCCTCCATATATTCACAGTGATGTATAATATTCCCCATTACATCTGTAAACTGTTCCACAGTTGCCGGTCCATACCTTGGAAGCTTTTCACTAAACATGCAACATTTCTTTTGGATATTACTATGAAGTTTTGCGAAAGCATCTCTAGCCGACTTTTCAACAAAAACCATTCTTTTAGAGATAATTTTAATCTTTAACTTTGAATATTTTTCGTAATCCCGGTAAAACATTCGTAAAATTTTTCTCAATTTACAAAGATCAGCCTGTGCGTTCTTTGCAGCTTGTGTAAACTGCAAAAATATCCATGGTATCCGAGCAATAGTTTGAATATTTCAATTCAAGCTAGAAAAATACCTTAAAATGTATTAAATGTATCCTTAAATGTATCGGATTCTATGGCCCATAGAATCCGATTCAAGAGAAGTAACTATTAGTCACCTCCAACAAAACAGTGTTTAGGAATTACGAAAATAAAATTTCAGGATTTTCTAAAAAGAGCCTGGAATCCCTCAAAATGGGATTGGCACAATGTATTATTATTATTATTATTATTTTTTTTTTTGGTTTGTTTGTTTCTTTTAGACCAGGGCACTTCGTATTGAAGGAGTTGTCGTAGAAACTTCGAAAAGGACTCATTCAATTGGAAATTGGAAGGGCTTGTGCCCCTTTTTAATAGCCGAAAGTGATTGGAAGGCAACTGACACCCCTTCCACATCCACCATTTCCCAAAAAAATCCAATTTGTTCAACGTAGTTGAAAGATCCGGGAATTATGTCTTTGAGGAGGACACCCCCCACAACCCTCAGGGCAAAGGTTGTAAGTTATGTCCTGGGGGCATATAAGGTTTTAACAGAAAGTGTTGTCGTAGAAACTTCAAAAAGGGCTCCTTTGTCTGGAAATTAGAAGTGTTCCTTTGATTGGAAATTGAAAGGGCTAGTTCTCTTTTTAATAGTCGAAAATGATTCGAGAGCAACTAAACCCCCTTTCGCACCCAGCACTTCCCCAAAGACATCCAATCAAAATTTAGATAGCCATTTTGTTCAACGTAGTTGAAAGTTCTGGTATTACATTAAAAGACCATCATTGGAATAACACACCATTGCATACATTGGACTTAGTTAGCTACTTGATTATAGGCTTATTTCTGTTTGCAATCAGGTTATTATTAATGGTTCAGGCTATTAAAGTAAAGATCCGGGTTGCAGTGGTAGCTAGCAACCTAGCAAGAGACGACCAAACCCCATAGTAAAAACTTAAATAATCCATAGCTCCTAAAAATTAAGTCAGATCAAAACACAAAGTACACTATTAGAACTGCCTAATTCATTATGATTTGTCTCTTACTATTCCAAAGCAGAAAAAGCCGTAGACTTTATTTTGGTTGTAATGAAAGTTTTTCCGGGTTGCAACGGTAGCTAGCAATCTGGTAAGAGACGATAATGTCCAACACTAAAAATGTAATAGCCCATAACTCCTAATAATAGTGTTAGTCCGGGTTGCAGCGGTAGCTAGCAGCCTGGTAGGAGAAGATCACGTCCAATACTAAGAAATATAATAAAAAAAGGACTGATGAGTTCTGCCCATGCATAAAGGGGATTTTCTTTACTGTTCTAGCCAGGAGACTATGGGTTTCCCACTTTCCCAAGTAGGGTTCCCAACCATAGCAATTTTGATGGAGAAACTTTGGTTCCAATTCAACACCATTTTTAGGGGTTTTAGGCTAAAAGATTGGATCATATGTTGAAGACTTGCTTAAAGGTATTCTAAGTGGCATACCTAACGTTTATCTTTATAATTCACTTGAATGAAATAATGGTTAGGCAAAGAGTTCCAATTGATAGTAGATATTTCCCGAACTGAAAAATTTTTCACCATTTTGCTTTACATCCTTTTTTTTACGAAAAACTGCGGTAGCTATTATGCGTCAGAACAACACATACTTCATTGCATGTAAAAGGGGTAAACCGTCTTTAATCTATACGATCTGAAACAATAAAAATGAGATTCCCATTTGGAGGGCATAGACCATAGCAGCGCGTTAGCAGCGCATTGAGTTTCTCCCCTTTTCACATCCTCATTACCTTCCGACAGTTGTTTTGGTCTCAAATTATTTTTCCCAAAAGATCCATTAATTTACATGGGGGTTCAAAAAGTATATTTTGTCATGTGATGGTGGTTAGAAATTACCCAAAGATTTTTATGTTGGATGAACCACCATATTGATTTTGTGATAAATTTGTAAACCGACTTTGAAACTAAAAATGTTCCCAGTAACAATATCGAGTTTAAGTTTTGAGTCAAATTCGGGACACATTTTGACGCCGTAAAGAAGCTACACCCAATTATTTGAAAACTACAGAGGTGGCCATAGCATTCGACTATGGTATCAGCAATATCCAAACGAATAACCTTTAAAATTGATAGCACAGCTGGTTAAAAATTTGCTTTTATGCAAATGTGCTTTTATGCAAAATTGCGACGGAATTTCAAGCTGTTTTTCTCAATAGACAGTTTCTTTCTTTAAATAGAGACCTTTTGTTTAAATTCCAAGAGACAATTACAATTTTGAATAAAAAGAGCGCTTTTAAGCTTTTTGATGTAATGATATTTTGGCTTATGTTTTAATAAATGTATCACTTTAAATTAGGTAAACTTACTGTGTAAATAATATCAAAAATATTCCCAAATTCCTGATTCGCTAAATTCAATAAAATTTCTGGAAGAAATCTGGCTAATACTTATATCTTTGAACCTAAACCCAACAATGAATGAAAAATATAATCCGTAAACCCAAGAGTTAGCATTGAATATGACAGTTACATTACAATATTATTTCTATTGACAATACACAAATGAGACAAATATTTTTAGTTTTAGCTTTTTTAGTTTTTTCTGTTTTTGGAGCTACGGGTGCAGAAGAAACAAGGAATTGTCGACCAGACGACATAAACTTCGAGAAAATATTTCAAGAATTCAAAAAGGAAAATGACGAACAAAGAGTTTTGAGAAAGCTAAACCTGGATAATCTAGAGAAAAATCAGTTGGAAACATTGATAAAAATACTTAAAAAAGGAGTAGCTACATCATCATCTGAATTTTCGACGGGTCCAGCTCAAAGTGCAGATATTAAATCCCCATCATCTGGAGCAGAAACGCTTACAATAACATCTGGTCAGGGTAGTAGTCCTGCATCATCATCTGAAGATTCAACCAGTCCAATCCCATCATCTGAAATCCCAACGCTTACAGAAATATCCGGTCAGGGTAGTGGTGTTTTACCGAAAACACAAGATGATAATAAAGAACGTAAAGGTAGTAGTCCTACATCAACCCCAAGTCCTACATCATCGATTCGAGAATTCGCAAGGGCGATGTCAAATTGGGGATGCTGGGGACAGGTAGGTATAATCTTTGGTTCATTGGCTGCTCTGATTGCTATCGGGGTAATTATTTGGGCTTGTTTGAGCAAAAAAACACCCTTACCTAGCCCGAGAGGAAATGTTTAGTGCAACTCTAATCTGAAATTGGAGATTAAAACCCTTATTCAGACGTTTGAATAGCCTTGTGTGGTTGTTTGATAAGAAAGAAGCAATTGGTTTCTCAAGGAAATCATCGAATTGAGTTCAGTGATATGTTGTTACCAAAGAACTGCGCTATTGTGGATGAATATGATGAAACATGTAGAATCTGCAATCCATGAAAACTACACGCAGTCACAAGGCCGTCAACGCTATAACGTTTAAAGTAAAGGTCATAACGATCCAATGTTTTATTACTGATTTATTTTTCATTATTTTATTTTTTTAGAGGCCCTTCATATGGAAGGGATATGGTCGTATAAACTACGGAGGGTGCCCGTTTTAAGAATCAAAAGTGATCGGAGGGCAACTAGCCCCCTAACACCCTTCTTTCCTCAAAAGTATCCGATAAATATTTTAAGATGGCCATTTTGTTAAAAATAGTTCAAAGATCAGATAACAAAATCTTCGAGTCGACAAGACTTCTCAGGGCTCAAAGGCATGATTTTCATCGTACTAAGCTGTTAAAAAACCGCAACAGTTATTTTGAATTGAAATTAATTTTTGAATGAAATAATTCCGTCAATCCAAACATGGGAAATGGCAATAGGTCAGCAAATAAATACAACTCAAAACGAACAGAAATCAACATGAGTAGGGCCTCTACACCTTGCCTTGTAAAGACGAGAATGTAATTTGTACTTTACTGGAAACAAAATAAATTCTGAACGTTTTTACTTTTTATCTTTGATAAATAAAAAATTATTAACATTTCAAGTAATAAATATCAGTATATGCAATTATTTTAAACAGTCATTCCTCATTCAGTTTATTGTTTTTTTAAGTAAAGTGCAAATTAAGTTCTGGTTTCCGAAGACCCTAAAATTTTCCCCTTAATACCCGTGGCGTCATGAGTTACGGTATAGCAGTCGTAGAAATAGTATTAGTTGTATTTACATAGTAATGTTCAATACTCTTTCAATATTCGTCAAATGTTTCGCCTTAATACCCTTAGCTTTAATAGCAATAGTAGTAGTAGCAGTATTAATAGTAGTAGTAGTAGTATGAGCAGAGGCAGTAACATCGGGAAACATACATTATCTTATGATTAGTTCAACATCCCTATTGGATGTTTAACGTGCGGGGGTCTCTCTGTCCGACATTATTTCAAAATTCCATTTGTCATTATTTCTTCTCAATTCATTTTCAGAATTCATTTATTCCATATCTGTGGTATCTCTATCCCGCATTACCCCTTTATTTGGCAGAGCCTCTGTGGGATGAGTTCGTTTTGTTTTTTCACATATTATTTCTTCCTTGTTTATTTCTTTCCCTCCCATTTTACCGTGTATATTTCACCCTGATTACATTATCTCTTATTCAATTAGTCAATCTTGGTAAGTTCAAAAACTGTCACCCAAAAAATTATGGTACGCAATTACTATTGTGAATTATCAGCTCCGTGTAATGAGATTCAACAATTTTTCAAATAACCGGCATGTCTAGACTTCATTAGGGAATAATGACTTCTTTCACAACAAGCAGTTTTACGCGAGTGAACTATATCTCCGAAAAACGAATTAACAGGGCTTGGACGAGAAAATAATCAGAAAACCGCGCGAATATTCCACTAGTGAATTAGCTGGACTAAACTCAAACAGGGGAACACCCCTGTAAAAAAAATCACGTATCCCTCCTGGATACTCGTATTCCAAACAAAATCCCCTCTTGGTCAGTTTACTCACTGGAGAAGGTGCTGTCTACTGTTCCTGTCTAATGTGTGCACAAACTGAAAAATTCTATAAATTTGTCGTTATCACTATTCTTACCACCTTCGTCACTGGTAAATATCTCTAATTTTATTAACTCACCTCATTACTAATCGCACATTCAATGGTTTTTTATGTATACTTAAACCCTTTAGTATTTTTCCATACGGAGATTTCCCTATTGTTAACTCAACTCATTAATTTCACGTTATTCTTTTTTATTTTTGTCTAACAAGGCACACAGCCTATTATAGACCTTCATAATTCTATTAATTTATTGCGTATTTTTGTCTTTTTATATGTTACCCCAATAGGCTACTTTCTAGGCCAAATTAATCGTCTCTTCGAAAGCGCGGAATTCTTTTATTATCAGATTTACTGATAGGACCTTAAATCGCTGCCACCACTGTTCGTGGTGTTTTGCCACCACTTATTGGAGGGGGTGTGGCGCTGGCACCACTTATTGGAGGGTGAGTACCGCTGGCACCACTTATTGGATGTTTAACGTGCAGGGGTCACCACTTTTAAAGGCAAAAATGGTGCAAAGGGTTGCTATGCCACTTACTGGAGGGGGAGATCCCTCGTCCGCCCCAAATTAGTGGGATTTCCGCGGTTACTCCAGCGGTTCCGTATACTAACGTGATCGGATGCTCTATGGCCACATTTAAAGCCAAAGTTTACCGATAAGGTTTTCTAACTATCTCTTTAGTTCCGACCTACGCTGAAAAGTTAAAAAGTGTACATAAAAAAAACCTTACTGTATTCACAACACGTTGTACAAAAGAACTGAACTCAAAAGGGACTCTTTCTCCCAGCCCGCTAGCCGCGTGCTGCAACAGGGGTTACGAGGGTGGTAAATGAATCTTTCCAGCCAATCCTGGACTTGCTAATTTACTGATCAACCTCCCTAACTGCGCAATTTCTTACCTCGTGGTCTATTAAACACGTACGCAATTAAGAAGACCCAAAATGGCGTCACAAAAATAAAAGGAAAATTAATATTTATGACTCGGGGAAGGAAAATAATTAAGAAGCCAAAAGAAATGAATCTGGGAGAGACATTTATCTGAAAAAACTGGGACCAAGGATTCCAACAATCCCCCACAACAAGCCCTTATAGTTTCAACTTCACAAACCAAATCGTTCCTAAGAATATTGCTAATACATCCTTTGGACAATCTGCCTTCCCCCTCACTATTCCCTGAAAATTTCATCTTCATATTCTTAAGCATAACTGTAACAGTAGTCATCGCCGTAGCATCAGTACTAGTAGTAGTATTAACAGTAACAGCACTATCACTAGTAGCAGCTATAGCATTAACATATATGTTGGGGACCAAAATTATGTTGGGGGCCAAAATTAACGAGCTGCTTCCTAGCCTTAGATCCTGAGAGTCTGATCAGGTGCCGAAGAACCGGCTTTGGCTTTACTGGTGATTGAGAATGAAGAATAACCTTCATTCCACCTTAGGATGGAGATAGTGACATTGAATTAAAAATCGCGGTAAGGTTCGCCACCTTGTACTCGGCGGCAGAATATATTTTCATCAATTTTTTGCTGTTAGTTTGTTTTTTTAAGATCTGATTTATTAACCTTATAAAATGAAAAAGTCAATCTGGTCTGCCGCTACAATCTTTTTGAAATTAAAAAAAAAGTAAACTCGGTTAGAATGGTGCGAATAGTGCAATGGTGGGTTCTATCCCATTATCCGGGCCTCTCGGCTTCATCACAATAGACTAGGCAATGATAAAACCCGTTTTTGACGTCATAACTGTTATAGAGCACGCAATGATAGCAAAGTTTTCATTGCGTATACGATATTAAACTGTGTTTTTTTGGATTTTAGGGGGGGGGAGGTACCTATGTTAGGTTACGCATTTAATATATGCAATTCATTACCCCCCCCCCCTCCCCCCCCCCTAATGTGCAAATATATAGCCCAAATTTGTTAGGAACTATTATATATTCATCTTATTTTATTTTATTTCACTAGCATTACCAAACTTGACTTTTTAGAGAGGCCCAGATAATGGGATAGTACCCAATGGTGCAATGATGAATGGTGCATGAATAGATTTAAAACAGAAGCTTAAAAGGAGAGGAGGGCATAGTTCTTTTGACAGAAGGAGGTCCAACACTGTAAATGAATTGCTTCTCAATTATCATTAAAGTTCGCCAGAGAATGTGGGATTTCCAGCAATGGACATGCGCAGAAGAAAGTGACCCTCTTAAATAATCTTAAACCAGAAATGAGTCCTAAAGCTCCATCTAAAATATATAATTAATCTCACTTAAATAATACAATAAAGCAGTAACAAAATCAGGGAAACAGTAAAGCCACAGTTATTTACAGATCTATTTCCACTATAAGCTTGCAAAGAGTAAGGATCTTTCTTTGATCTCTCATCTTCATTCACAGTATCACTATCATCATTCTGCTGATCCATATATTCATAGTCACTGTAATCAAGAATCTTCTTTTCACTCGTCGTCGTTGTTGTTCGTTGAGTTGTTGGTGCGAGGGTATTATTTGCTATGAAATGAGGATGTGTATATTCTACCTTGATTTGTGTAACCCAGGCAGTTTTCATAACTCCTTCTAGGTTGTGTATTACTTCTTTACCGTCGGGGTACCTGGGAATGTGCAACAAATTAGCAAGATCTACAACAAACTAAAAACAACTTGAACACTTGATCAAAAAAAGAAAAAAATGAATTATATAAAATGCTAACAGGTGCAATATTTCATGGACAAAATGTCTTCTCAAGACCAGAATATGATTTGCACTATACTAAAAAAAAATATCGTGGATCGTCAGTTTAACATACACATACTGATATTTTATTCTTTGACGTTTTAGTCAAAAAAGTCAAAAAAGTGAAATCATATAAAATGTATTTTGTTTTCAGTAAAGTACAAACTATGTTCTGGTCTTGAGAAGGCATGAGGGTTGTCAGCCTTACTCGTGTTAATTTTCCCTCGGTTTGAGTTTGACTCGGTTAATCATTGTAATTTCTGTTCGTTTTAGGTTGCATTTAGTTCTTAATGGTGATTTGTGGTAGTTTTACGCTTGGAAGATTATTTGACTTCATTTCTGCTCATTCTTGGTTTTGGTTTAATGGAGCTCTTTACTGCTCTTAAAAAAACTTGTTTTGTGGAAAAAGTTTTTAAAAATTAAGTTATGTTCGTCTTTTATTGACATAGTCGTTTTCAAGAAAAGAAATAGTATTTTATATCTTTCCGGTTTTTTCTATAAGAATCCATAGCTTGTGTTGCTCATTTGTATGCTGGAAAAACTTTTCGTCGATATTTAATCCTGACACAAATAATATTCTATAATTTAATTTTATACCTCTTCAAGTTGACCTGAAAAATAAAACATAATGTCATTCCCCAAAAAATCTATCTATGCTCTTTGACAAACTATATACACTTATGCTCTTTTAATTTGTTTAAATTGTAAGACCAGAAGTAGTAATAGCAGTAGCCCCGAAAGTTTCAGCTTAATATCCCCAGTCGTTCTCGATATACTGTTGAGGTGTCTTATTGGCAACCATACACACACTGCCTTTTGATTTAGATTTAAATCAACATTTAGCTTAAAAGCATAATGGTTTAATCACATAACTGTGTGGGTTGACTCACCCAATATTTATTCTTAGAGACATAGTTACTGAACCGTTCTACTATGCTGAACAGAAAGACTGTCTCAAGTTTTGAGAGGATGTGTTTGGAAAATTGATAGGCTTGATAGGAGGGCTGCTTGACCTCAATACTCTTTTGACTCTTAAAAGGGGCACTAGAACATTTTGATTAAGTTTAACATCTGCCTAAATATTCCTTGAAAATGTTCATCTTAATGCTCTTATCTTGCCTAGCAACAATACTTGTAGTCGCATTAGTAGCAGTATGCACATAGCATCTTTGGTTTCTTTAACATACCCCTTAACACACATTGAAAGTTTAAACTTAGTACCATCAACCGTTCCTGAAGCATTTCTGATACGCCCTCCTGACAACCTCTGTGGACATAGTGTGTTTCGATTTAGTTCCATACATTTTCAACATCTCCCAAATTTTTCGCTTTAATACCCTTAGTTTTAGTAGCAGCAGCAGTAGTAGTGACAGTAGAATTACTAATACTAGCAATAGCTTTAGTGGCAGTAGTAGAAGTAGAATAGTAATAATAGTAGAAGTATTAGTAGTATGAGTAGAAGCAGTAGCATCAGGATGCAAATATTTTCTTTTGGCTAGTTCAACATCCTCTACAACAAGCCTGTTAGATTCAACTTCACCTACGAAACTGTCCCTAACATATTGCTGTTACACCCTTTGACAATATGCATACTGACGGCGTGTTGTGATTAAGTTCACCTCCAACCTCTCCCCAGTATACTTGAAAATTTTACCTTCATACCCTTGGGCATAGCTTTAATAGGAGTCACAGAAGTAATATTGGTAATACTATTAGTAGTATTAATAATAACAGCGATAGTACTAGTAACAGCAGTAGCATTAACGTATTGCCTTTTCAAGTAGTTGCAATAGAAGCTGTAGTTGAAGTAATAGTAAATCTATTAGTGATAGTAGTATTAACGATAGCGTGCACATATTGCCTTTTGGTCACATAATCTTTTTCCTTTTAGCCTTCTTTGAAAGTTCCAACTGAATACACAAATCAATTCTTGAGATACACTCTTTTGGCAATGTACATGCACGCAGCGTCTTCTGATTAAGATCAAAATCTCCCCTCAACATTGTAAATGGAGTAGTGTGGTAGTATGATTTGTTGTGGTAGAATGCAAATATTGCCTTTTTGATCATCTCCCTTATCATTTCCTGAAAGTTTCAAATTAATATACCCAGTCATGCCTGAGTTACGCCCTCTTGACAGTCTGTATGTACATAACGTGTTTTGATTCAGTTCAACACTCTCCTCGACATTCTCTGAAAGGCTTACCTGAATGCCCTTCGTCTTTTTGGAAAGATAAGTTCAAAAATGCATACATTTTCAATAACACATACTATATGTAAACAATGAAAGAATTGCCTAACTTACAACCCTTGCCCTGAGGGCTGTGATTAGGTTGGCATCCCCAAAGACAATTACTGGACTTCTTAACAATGCTAAGAAAATAGCTTTCTTAAAATTTAGATCGTATCTGTTCTGGGGAATGATAGGCTCGAGGGGGAGGGACTGGTTGCCTTCCATTCACTGTTGACCCTTAAAAAGGGCAATAAAGCTTCTGATTTCAAATCCAATGGACCCCTTCCAAAGTTAATCAGACCCCCCCCCTTTCATAAAAACCTTATATGCCTCCGGGGAGTAACTTACAACCCTTGCCCTCTGGGATGTTAAGGGGGGGGGAGGGTCATCCCCGAAGACACAATTACTGGACCTCTCAACAATTCTGAACAAAATTACTCTTCAAATTTTGATCGGATATATTTTGGAGAGTGATAGGCTTGTGCGGGAGGGTCTGGTTACCCTCCATTCAATTTTGACTCTTAAAAGGGCAATAGAACTTCCAACTTCCAGTCAAATGAGCCCCATCCAATCCGTAGTTTGTACGACCACCCATTCCATAAAAACCTTAAATATAACGGGGCATAATTTACAACCCTTACCTTTCGGTTCTCGGATGGGGGGGTCTCCACCCTGAAGGCATTGTTGTATGCTCTCTCGACAATTGTGAACAAAATAGCTATCTTACAATTCTATCGAATGCGTTTAGGAGAAAGAAGGTATCAGGGAGGGGAGGGGGGCTAGTTCCCCTCCATCACTTTTGACTCCTTATAGGGAGCTAGAACTTTAAAATCCCAATCAAATCAGCCTCCTCTAAATCTCACACAACCACCCCTTCTATAAAAACCTTATACGCTCCCGGGGCATAACAAATGGTTATCCGAAACTTTTTATCGGATGCATTTGGGAAAATAAAACGTGAGGGGAGACCAGTTACCCCCCAACACTTCGAGTTTCAAAAAGGGTACTAGAACTTCCAATTTTAAATCCAATGAGCCCCTTCCAAAGCTAATACGACCACTCTTTCCATAAAAACCTTATATGCCCCCAAGGCATAGCTTACAACCCTTGCCCCGAGGGCTGTGAGGGATTGTCATTCTCAAGCCATAATTATTGAACCTTTCAACTATGCTGAACAAAATGCTCATCTCAAATATTGATTAGATGGACTTGGGGAAATGAAGGGCGTGGGGAGGACTTGCTGTTGCTGCCCTCCAATCACTTTTGACTCTTAAAAGGGGCACTAGATCTTTCTATGACGATTCCTGCTGTACGAAGTGCCCTGGTCTAAAACAAACAAATAAACCAAAAAAAAAACGATACATCGTGCTGGCATCGCATTTCACTTAGGCAGCGCTTTTGCACTGCCTATGATTAAAAAATACTCGTTGTGTTAATTGATTTTCACATAGCCAACAACAGTGGGCTATTTGTTTAATAGCCCACCGTTGTGTTATAGCAGTTATAATACCCGAGTTGATTGTTGTACTTTCTGTTTACAGTACCAGAATATTTTTTACTGAGGGGGGGAGGGGTCACCAGACACCACCATGGGGAAAGGATAGGGCTTTGATAATGCAAAAAAATATTTCTAAAATTTTTTTTTAAAGTGATAATTTCATCAATAACGAAAAGTCAGGAACGAAAAAGTGCAGGTAATTATAAGGAATGCGCCCAATCAGTAAATTATTAACAATAGAATAATAGCGTGTTTGACATCTCAGGATACATTTTAAGTTATACGCATAGGTGGTAGGGGAGAGAGATATCCAACATTCTTGCACCAGTTAGACCCAGAAGGAAAGACGCTTTTAGGCAAATATTTCTACTACAGTTTACAACATTTGCTAACTATTGCTTATTCGATCATGAGAAGGTTTTCTTTCCAGACAAGCACTCACTACAAAGTGGGAAGGGGGTCTAATTATGAGTGGGAGGAAAAAAAACTAAATAAATATTCATAAAAATTTCAATATAATAAGGAAAGAGTATGGGCCTGATCATCACACCCCTGCAGAAATGTCCGCCTCTTAAAAATAAAATAATTTAATCAAATAAAATTTAATTTCTGATTGCTACAGCAAAAGATAAATACTGCGACAGATCTAACCGGCACATAAACACGGATATTAGTCTAATTAGTCTTAGTCTAATCAATCCTTAAAATCGTTATTTCCTTTGATTCTAAAATACCCATTTTGTTACTTGATTTTTACATAGCCCACTAAAGTGGGTTATTTGTCAATAGTCCACTGTTGTGACGTAGCAGTTGTACTTCTCTATTGATTGTTTTACTTTTGTTTTAAAGCATCAGAATAGGATAGAAGGAGTGGGGGGGGTCCCCCACTCCTGAGAGAAGGAGTGGGGGGGGGTCAATACATGATACCACCATGGGGATAAGGATGTGGCTTCTATTATGCAAGAATGTCATTCTAAAATTTCTTTTAAAAGTCGTAATTTCATCAACAATGAAAAGAACGAAAAGGATAATAGCGTGTTTGACATCAATTTATAGTTTATACGCATAGGTGGTAGGGGAGAGAGATATCCAAGATTCTGGCAGCGGATAGACCCCAAAGGAAAGACATTTTTGGGCCAAATAATTCTGCTATAATTTACAACATTTGCTAAACATTGCTCATTCATTCGGCCACGAGAAGGGTTTCTTTTTTGACAATATTTTACTTTCTTTCCTCACTACAACATTTGGAAGGGGGTCTAATTATGGGTGGTGCGAAAGGAAAATTAAAAAAATTAAACAAAATCGTCCTCAGAATTTCAATATTTTGAAGAAATGGCATGGGCTTGAGCATCACACCCAGGGGCGTCCCGAGGGGGAGGGGGCAGGGAGGGGTGCACTGCTCCTCCAACATTTTTGGGATTTGGTAAAAATTTCACCAAAGGCAAAAATTTCGGCAGAAATTAAGTAAAATTGCCCAAAAATTTAGCAAAATTCTTGATTTCTGCGGAAAATTCGGCATAAATCAGGTAGCGATTCGGTAAAAATTTACGTAGATGGCCCCCCAATGAAATGAGTCTTGGGACGCCCCTGATCACACCCCTGTACAAATGTCTGCCCCTTAAAAAGATTTAGGAAGTTCAAGGCCGATTGACTAGACTCAGTTCAAGCCAAAAGATTGACTAACTGGAATAGTCTTTCCAAAACCATTTCGATAAAAGAACAAATTATTAACATACAAAGTCATGGGTGCTAGGTCGGTACCCTTGATTCTTATTTTCGAGGGGGAGGCAACAATAAAAAGATAATGGGTAATTTGAAAAACAAATCGCAGAACATTAATATTTGAGGGGGGTGAGGTACTCCTCTTGAATTTGCCTCTAGTTAGAACCTTACCTTCAGAACCTTTCTTTGTCCCTAACTAAAGAATAGCCATTTATCAGGAGTCATAATACAACTTGTAATAGTCTTGAGTATACGAAAAAAAAAATCCGGGATCCCAGGCCCTTTACTAGTTGGAATACATCTCGGAGAGCCACTTGCTATACTTCACATGGCAAGCTTGCACCGTGCCACAACTTCTCGCACTGTCTGCAGAAGAAGTAAGAGAGAAAAACGGGTTCAATTTAAATAAAGCAGTGGACCAAAAACGAAACGAAGAAAAAACAACAACAAAAAATTAGTTCATAAAAAATCTGAATATTTTTGACTCCAGAACCGGGAGTGTTTCTCAACGAATAAAAAAAATATCTATCTTAATTTTTCGTGCATGGAAAAGCAGTGAGGTCTAGACAACTATTTGTCTGTAGAAGACTTTGCGCCACGCAAGACATATATCATTGCGCTTAACGCACACCCCCTGGTGTACAGAATCCCTCTAAGTGGATAGCCACTCATTGATGATTTATGTGACTTTGAACAAGTGACTGAAAATTGGAATAACGAATAACAATAGTTTGCAATGAGCTTATTCATGATTTTGACTATCAATATTGCATATGAGAAAACCTGTCCCTGTATCCGTTTCTCGGCTTTTTAGGGAGCTTTGTGTCATTCGGTATTGAAAAAAAAAAAAAAAAAAAAAAAAAAAAAAAACTGGATCAAAGATCAAAGCAACATGAATAGATTTGAAACAGTGACCTGCTTCAACATCTTTGGATTCGGATATTACCTTCGTCTCCAAGACTAAATTAATTCTAATTTATTCATGGTGATCTGAAAGATGCTCTAAAGAGAAAACTTGAATGATCGGTACTTGCGTATTATATGGTACACACTCGAGAATTAGGATCTACATATCAGACAATGACTGTTTTATACCTGTCAGCGTTTGAAGAATATTAGCTTAGGCTCAGTTGAAATTTACGTTGTAGGTATATTTCTATTAAATATTAAACATATAGAGATGATATTTTGGCTAGGTATTTAATATACTGCGTTCTGTGCCCCCCCCCCCCTCCCAGCATAATTCTTTGTTGTAGTTTTCATAATTTTGTTACTAAAGTATTGCATTTTATCATATTTTTGTATATTTCTTTAGGATTAACGTAAGTTCACTTCTCGAGTGTGTACCATAGTGGCGTCATTTAATTCTGAACTAAGGGGGGGGGGCTAAGCAACCTCTGTGGGTCCCCTAAATTGGTCAGCTCACTGTTGTTGAAGAGCAATATTTCTTCACAGTGGTTTAGCACAGGCCTCTCCCAAAATCAACTAATAATAGCAAGAAGCAATTTAAATGTGTCTAATGAATAGAGAGATAACTTAAGTTGGAAATTAATTTACAGTTTTATTGTAACACTGAGAACCGACAAGGTCTCATTTAAAAAAAAATATTTTCTAACTATGTATTTTATATAGTTTTATAATAACAAGTTTATATATTTAAATATATTTTCTAACCATAGCATTGAAATCCAACGATTTCCTAAGAGCCTCAAAACTCTCATTTCCGATCTATTCCAGTATGCCCATGTTGTAGTAGATGTTCAATCCAGCTGAAGAACAGTTATGCCAGTGGCTTTCTGAACATTAACGAACAGTTGGTATCGTGTATTGCTATTCGAGATAAAACAATACAGCTTTGGAAGAGTGGCGAAAAAAATGCCATTCATCTCAAGTTCTGAATGGAATCACCGAACACAAGGTTGAGTTTATGAGGATGGCAGTCAATGTAAATTGAATGCGGCGCAATTGATATGGTACGGGCTTGCCCAACTGAAAATTGGCCGCTCACGACGCTGTCCTAGTATTTTAAAGAATAATGTAGAAAACAATAAATTTTAACCTCCCTCTGGATGTTAAAAAGTAAATTCCTCTGCCCAATCGTAAATTTTTTTGAACTGACACCAATTAATAGGTTTGAGTTTTTCTTTCAATGCTCAGGTTGTTCTTGTATAGCACTTATTTGTTAAGTTTTTCTTGCTTTCTTACCCCTTTTTGTAACTTGGTTTCAATCTAAGCCTCCTCCCCCCCCCGTTAATAAAGCCTTCCGTTTGTGAAGTCAAAATATTTGGTCTTTGATTGTTGGTACAATTTCTTTTTAACTGTCTTATTAACAAATCTTTTCCTTTTGCATATTCTCGTTTTGTTATGATCTTTGGCGTGTGAGATTAAGTATCATTCTTCAAGATCTTTATCGATTTTTTGAATTGTCCTTTCATATAATATATTTTCCTTGTCTTTCTTATCTTTCCTGAAATCTAATAAAAATTACTGATAAACTTAAAACGAAGAGAAATTACTCCGTATATGAAAGGGGCTATCCCCTCCTGAACACCCCGCTCTTTACGCTAGAATTTTCATTGTTTTAAAAAGTAGAGTTGTGACAAAAAATCAAACTGTAGCGTATATACGGAATAATTTCTGTTCGTTTAAAGTTTTAATGTCAATCCTTACTTTCAGTAAAAAAAAACTTGTTTTCTTATTTAATTTTTGATCGTTTTTGAATTAATACAGGTTTTGAATTTGGCTCACCGCACATGAATAATTAAAACAAAATTTGCGTATTAATTTTACTTTTTTAAATTAATAATAACCTTATAATAACCTAAGTTTGATTTTTGCTTCAGTTATTTAAGAATGATTTCTGTATCACAAGGGCTGTTTAATTAGAATAGTAATTTATTTTAAAAGCTGAAAAAAAAACTTTAGCGTAAGAGCGAGCTATCGAGGAGAGGCAACCCCCCTTAGAGACGTAATATTTTCTGCTCGTTTTAAGTTTTAATGCTGCTTCTTACTTTCAGTTGAAAGAACTAGTTTTTTATTTAATTTCTGATTGTTTTTTAAATAACGCTGGAAAATCCAGCGCCCGCTTCATGAAAATTCTCTTCCCCCATAGAAAGACCCTCCCACGTAACCACCGTAACCACGTAACCGTTACGCTAAAAACTTTAGCGTAAGAGCGAGCTATCAAGGAGAGGCAACCCCCCTTAGATACGTAATATTTTCTGCTCGTTTTAAGTTTTAATGTTGCTTCTTACTTTCAGTTGAAAGAACTAGTTTTTTATTTAATTTCTGAAACTTTAGCGTAAGAGCGAGCTATCGAGGAGAGGCAACCCCCCTTAGATACGTAATATTTTCTGCTCGTTTTAAGTTTTAATGTTGCTTCTTACTTTCAGTTGAAAGAACTAGTTTTTTATTTAATTTCTGATTGTTTTTTAAATAACGCTGGAAAATCCAGCGCCCGCTTCATGAAAATTCTCTTCCCCCATAGAAAGACCCCCCCACGTAACCACCTCCCCCGACCCCAGCCCCAGAAAAAATACCCCCTCAAAACGTCTGTATACTTCCCAATAACCTTAAATTGTTGGTACCACAGGTAGAGTTCCCTTCCTAAAAAGACACAGTAGCCCTGAATATTTACCACAGTCCTTATCTTGTTTTATTGAGTCTTAGACAAGCTGACCTCAATTCCTTTAACTTTCAAAAGTTCAACACAGACTCCGATTAGACCAGGTAAGCCCCCCCCCCCTAAAATTCAGCCTATGGGTGCCCATGACTACTACTACTACAATTACCACTATTATCGCTAAAACTACTCCTTTTGTTGCGAGACTCCGAGACTCCAGCAGACTCCTAGATTATTGAGGTGACAGGTGAAGGACTTATCCTTGATAAAAAGACGTAGTAGCCCTTAATATAAAGAAAGAAAACGATCAGAAATGGGGTTTTTAAGGCCAAACGGCATTACTGAAAAAAAACACAAAGCGAATATTTCGAGAGGACAACCGCATCTCTTCTTCAGCGCAAACAAAATAATATATACAAGGAAAATGCAGAAAAAAATACCAACAAAACAAAGGCGGAAAGTCAATCTGAAAAAACAAAAACAAAAAACTAATGAAAAAACAAAAAATTAAAATATAAATAGAATTCAGTAAAAGCCAAAAATTATAAGAATTAAAACCAAATACCTAACAACCACAAAGCGAGTCATTCGTCAATACCCGCTTGTTTAAGATATTATCGTAGCAGCCCTTAATATTTACTGCAGTCCATATTCCGTCAATAGTTTAAGTAGAGCTGACTTCGAATTCTTTCACTTTTGAAAGACTTTTACTCCAACACCAGCTTCTAAAATTATCGGTGCCACACCCAGACTTCTCCTAGCACTTAGTACACCTGAATATTTATATGCTCCCAATCCATCCACAGATTGACAAGAACAGACTTTGATTTCCATCATTTTCAAAAGTTCGACCTTCACTACATCGTCAGTTCCTAAAATCCTTGGTACCATACTCGGACTTCTACATAAATCGCTTCGTGGGTTTGAACATTTATGTTAACTGCTATGTTGTCACTACCAAGAAAAAATCAGGTACTTTGACAGAAGCAATATCAAGGTGACATCTTCAGAATATTACTTAAAACAGCCAAACAATTATAGGATCGGACCTGTACCAGATTCCTAAATGTACAATTACAATAGAACAAATTATACAAACCCCCCAATGTACGAGTTCTTGCCCAGAGTGTCACTGAGTCTACAGCCTTTAGTTCAAAGAATTTTGAATCCATAAACCGTAAATTAGTATTTATTCTCTCCGATCAGGCTCGTTCACAAAACGGATGAGTGGGGCGGGGGGGGGGGGGTTGCTGCCCCCCGCTGAAGTATCATATTTTTACGAGTCATTTTGGTACTGTTTTATTAGCTGGAACCCACGCAAGAAGTGAAGTTTGGTTAATGCTAATGAAATAAACAAATTTCGGCTATATATTTGCACATTAGGGGGGTGAGGTGTAAAGCATAGCATATATTACATACGTAACCTTACTTAGGTACCGTTTTTCCCCTAAACCCCCCAAAAAAAAAGTTTAAATATTGTAAAGGCAGTGATAAATCACTGTTTGCAATCCTCAGCATATGAAATCTCCGTTGAAAAAAGCCTGTTTGACTAGTTTCTTTAGCATCTTCGCTGTACAATGTATCAAGTGGGTTACAGCTAATAGAACAGTTCCGTTTTTTTTTATAAAAGTTTTTTTCTCATGTAATTATCCATTTCGTTGGAGCTCATTTCCTCCAGAAATAAGATGTGCGTGCCAGTGTGTACATGCGTATAAGGTTGGACGCGTTCTTCATTTCAAGAACCAGATAAAAAATAAATGCGTATTAATTAAATTTTTCTTACATAACGACATGCAAAAAAGCTTACTTTGCAAATAGTTTGGCGGTATACGGTGCTTCTTGAACTATTCTCCGTCCTGTAAGAGTGAGGTTGACCAGTGTTCCTTTAACTAGCTCGTATGAAACCTCCTTTGTCTGACGCGAGAATTTTCCTTCTACCTCCCTGCCCCAGTTGGTAGTAATTGGACCAGGGAGGGCAGAAAGAGAAATTGTTGTATTTAAGCCTTTTACAAGGCCTCTGACGTGAGCCAGGTATACTTTGTAAGGGATATCATAGGAAACTATGGTAGACACAGTAGATGTAGAATCAGATTCTTCGTTTGATAGAGTCGCATCATCCAGCAGAACCTAAAACATATCAATATATTAATTATATATTTAGCAATATATTAATCAATATATTTCGGAAAAATCTAGTAGTGTTTTCAAAAAGAGGGTTTTGAAGGTGGGTGAATACATTAGGCACTGAACTAATTCATTGGCTCAGGGATATTAAATCCCCAAAAATTTGTGTCTTTGAATGTCCTGTTCTTATCTGACAGCGATCAGACATATTGGACATAAATCGGACTTATTCACTATTGAACATCATTCTGATAGAAGTAAGATATTGAATTTGACAATGCACTGGTAAAGGTTAAAAATCCAGTCGTCATAATAAGGGCAGCATAAAAAATGTCCAAGCCTCAGTTTGACTATGAAGCATCGATACTATAGCAGCATAGATACTCATCGATACTAGCATATCGAAACTTATCGATATGTCGAAGCCTTGATATTGTTTTTGACACCCAACTTTCAAAGAGAAGCTACATCTTCTTTAAACTGTTTGGTGTTATTTGTTTTTATCTTTTTTTCTGATTTTTGACACACTTTTTTCAATAAAGGTTAGTATTCGATTTTTCCTAGTTTTGATACATTTATTGTAGTGATAGTTCCAAACTAACCTATTAGGTTTAGCTTTCACTGTCCTTGGTATTATTTTTTTTTATTTTTTTTTTAATATAGAACTTATTAATATAAGGTGTTAGATGAATTCTTAAGGCCTTTGGGTATTAACAAAACGAAAAAAAAACGTAAAGAAGAGAAAACGAGGATAATAACAGGCGAGGAATAAACTGTCCTCAGTGAAGAATAAACTAATAAAAAATAAAGACAAAAGTTCACAGGACAATATAAAAAAAAACTTAAAACAAGCACTGAAATGAGAGGTGAAGACAGTCGATTGGAGGTCTAGTCCGAAATATTTGAGTAGTTCTATTCCATTTTTCACTGGCTTTTATTGTGCTTATTTTCTTTCGATAGTGATGAAATTATTTTGGGTGTTAAGGTATTTCCTATGGAGAGGTTCATCTCAATAGAGGTATTTCTTACCTCCTCGTCAACTAGGGTCTTCAACTTGTTTGTACCACTTGTATACTTAAAATCCGTTATTTCGTAGGCGATCGGCTCTGTCTCTACAAGAATTTCTCCTTCGGTCGTCTCTTTAACTACTCCACCAATAACAGTCAATAGTTTTCCCTGAAAAAAATTTTTAGTTCAAGTTTAGTACAAGATGCTCTATTGAGAATATGAACAAAAAGTGGTAACAACTTACTAAATTAGTTATTTAAAAAAACCCGATTGCATTGCATTTCGTCCTGTGATGGCACAGTAGGTTTGATCTCATCTAGGAAATATGGAAAACACAGTTCAAACTCAGCTTTAGAAATATACAGGGCTCCAAATTTGATTCCAGTGAAGAGATTGTGCGAGGACGTCCCCATATTAATAAAAAGGAGAAGAAGAAGAGTCGGATGTCCCCTTGCGACAGCGCAGCGGACAAAGCCACACTAGATCATGGGTTGGGCAGTTCACACTAGTGTCACGAGGAATTGTATCATTACGCAAGAATCTAAAGAAGACTCTTTAGACCTTTTTTTTTCTCTTGTTGTGGCGCATGGGATTTAATCTCAGGTTGGTAATATGGTATCCACAGTAAGAACTCACTTGTAGCAACACACTGCAGTGCTGATTCGTGCTATTTGATTCATACATGAAATTATGCGAAAGCGTATCCATATGATTCCAAACAAGCAGAAAAAGAAGAAGCATTGTGTGTCTGACCTCTGGTGACCTATGGTGATGTGGAGATGATGACCCGGTATATGATCTTAGCACTAGCAGCCTGCTGCAAAGTTCAAAATTTGAGTTTGTCCAAAAACATTCCATAGTAATCCCAATGAGAAGAGGAAGATCAAAAAGAGATCATCTCCCCATACCAACTTTTTAGTAAAAACCTACCAAACAACGCCTTTATTTACGAATATTAATTTCTCATGGTTTTACGTGTTGTTAATATGATGGGAAGGCAGTGTGGTATTTGTCGTTACTTTTTCCCGCCGACATTATAGATCTTTCGAAGTTTTATAGTTCGAGAATTGTTCTTCTGTCAAGGAGAGTCACTTCTAAGCAAGAATCTTACAGCACAGCCATCTAGCTGCAATAAATACTTCGGATTGGTTTAGTATATATATATATATATACCTTTGATGCCAAAAAGAAACTGTTGCGCTTCCGTATCTGTTACGAAAAATGAATCCTAGTTGAAATTAAGGAAAAAAGCTAGATTTTTTTTGATAACTGAAGGAAAGGAGCGACATTAAAACTTAAAAAGAACGTTTATGAAAGGGTCTGTCTCCTCCTCAACACCTCGCTCTTTATGCTAAAGTTTCTTATTACTTTAAAAAGCAGAATTGTGACAGAGAGTCAAACTTTAGGATAAAGAGCGAGGTGTTGAGAAGGGGACAGACCTTTTCATAAACGGAATAATTTTTGTTCTTTTTAAGCTTTAATGTCACTTCTTACTTTTAGTTAAAAAAAACTTGTTTCTTTAATTGGTGTTGTTCTAATATCTGTAAAACACGCGAGAAGTGAAGTTTGGTTAATGCTAATGAAATAAAACAAAATATGATGAAAATATAATAGTTTATGAACAAAATTGGGGTTACATATTTGCACATTAGGGTGTGTGTGTAAAGCATAGCATATATTAAATACGTAACCTAACCTAGGCTTCCCCCCTAACCCCCTCCCCCCCCCCAAAAAAAAAAAAGTTTAAATATAGTTCCCAGAGTGAGAAACCCCCGAATACTTGTTTATACAGCTTTAGATAGCGTCAGATCTTTGCTTTTGTCGAGTGGATGCCTCGCGTGTTTTACAGATATTAGAATAATATCCTTTAATTTAGTTTCTTAACATTTTTCAATTAATGCAGGTTCAAATTTGGTTCACCTTAAATGAAAAATTAAAACGGAATTTGCAAATCAATTTTGGCAAAGTTTACTCCCGTGTAAAATTTCCTCTGGAGAGTTCACCTCCAGAAACTACTCCACTACCTGTTGCTGGGAGGGGGACCAGTTGCTCTCCAATCTTTTGGTCACATAAAAAGGGCACTAGAACTTTTAATTTCCATTCGAATGAGCCCTTTGTCAATATTCTATGACTATCGTTTCGATGTAATCACCACTGGGGAAAACAAACAAAAAAAAAAACAAATGAACACGCATCCGTGATCTTTCTTCTGGCAAAAACTACAAAATTCCACATTTTTGCAGATGGAAGCTTGAAACTTCTATATCAGGGTTCTCGGATAAGCTTAATCTGTTGGTGTGATTTTCATTAGGATTCCTTGACTTTAGGGGGTGTTTCCCCAATTTTGCGAAAATCAGACAAATTTTCTCAGGCTCGTGGGTTTTGCTACGTAACACAAAACTTAATAATAAATCTTATATATTTGGAATCTAAATAATAATCCGATTCTTTTGATATATCTATTCTTATCAAAATTCCGTTTTTTAGAGTTTCGGTTGCTATTGAGCCACATCACTCCTTACAGTTCGTTACTACGAACTGTTCAATTGTCGAGCAAGTTGATATTGAGGGAAAGAAGTAATTTCCCCTAGACACAGGTATGTCCGTCGACGTAAGCACATAGAAGTAGCAATTTTTTTCAGCCATCAAACAGCTCTGTATAATGTTCCAGTACCCCTCTAGCAGTGGAAAAGAAAAGTCCGAGGACACATCATTTCTGTCCATGAAAAAAAAAATTCCCTGGTTGTTTAAGCCAGGAAATTGTAAGTTTCCTGAAAAGGGATTTCGGCCATGACAATTTCAATGGTTTATTTTTCTTTTGATTCGACACGGTTTTATAGTGTTTTCAGGATATCGTTTGAAATTCCCCTATATTTGCTTTCAAAATTCTTAAATAAAGAACTCACTAACTCACTCAAATAACATTTTACTATAGCTATTAGAAAATAATTACTATTCTTGAATCAGCTAGAAATGAAAAAAAAAAAATCCAATTTAGCTATTTTTTTAAACACGTTCTTTAAATTTTTGGTTATTACGGGCGGTGTCCATTTCTTACTAGGTTGCACCTGCCACTGCAACCATCATAACCTTAAAAATGGAATCGAAAGACATCAATGTAAAGCCTACGTATTATTGGATATGTGGCCAGTCAAACCAGTCCCTAACATATCCCTAAACATATGTATTCCTCAGATATAAACCCCTCAACATCCACTAAAAGTCTCAGTTGAATTTTCTTATCCGTTCCTGAAATATTCCACATATAATGCTCTATTAACAACCTGCATGCATTTAGAGTATTTAGATTTAATTCAACATCCCCTTCAACATTCTCTGAAAGATTCACTTTTCTACCCTTAGCCTTTTTGTAGACCACGAATCAAAATGCTCCTACTATCCAATAATGGAACTTAAAGGAAAAATAGGGATACTTCCATAATTTATACTGACCCTGTCTAAAAGGAGCCGGGGGAGGGGCGGAGTAAAGTCACCTAAGGTATCATATCTATGAAACCTTTTAAAATTTTCAAAAAATTGCTTTTTAGTTAGTTTTGTGAAAAAGTGTATCTTATTTTAATCCGGTCACTTTTGACTCTTAAGCACACTAATAGATTATTCAATTTCTAATCGAATACGTCCTCATAAATTTCTAAGACCACCATATCTATAAGTACCGCCCGGCGGAAAAAAAAAAATCATGGTTGGCTTCTTAGAGCGAACCCTAGCCCATAGTAACCGAAGATTTAAAAAGTCGTTTCAAAAACACGTTTTTATTGAAGAAGAATGCCCATTGGAACCAGATTCAGAAAGGGCAAAATTATTCCGATTAGTCTTAATGGCAAAAGTTTGTTGCGGAACCAAATTCGTGGAAATTTCGAGAAAATAGTCTGAAACTTCATTAAAAATGGTGTCAGATGGAGATAAAAACTACACCATTGTAATCGCTGCACCATTGGAATAGCCAAATAACACAACTAAGAGAAATACAGAACTACAGAACCCAACAGAACCCGACCAATAAAGAAAATCGGGTTTTGAAATAACATTCTTACTATTAAAACTCACCGAGATAATAGTTGCCTGCCATTCCTGAATCAGCTACAAACGGTTTTTTTTTTCTCTCTGGCCAATTTTGGTTAAAACACATTTCTAATTTTGTATACTCTGAGCAGTGGTTCGCTCTTTACTAGGTCGTGGCAACGGCTGTAACCGTGAATAGTCCCCTATCTTGAGCAACAAGCAGTAGTTTCTCTACAGCTGCAACTAAGTAAAGAACGAACTCTAGCCAGCAGTAGCTAACAATTAAAAAACACGTTTAAAAAAAATATATCTAGCGAGAAAAAATCACCATTTAAAGCTGATTGAATAATGGTGATTATTACTTCAATTATGGGTATTTTGAAAAATAACCGGAAAAACATCAAAATGGTATTGGATTGAAATGAAAACTATACCATTAAAATCGCATTGTCGAAAAACCAATAAAGGAAGGTTAACTCCCCCCCCTTGATCCACAGGAAAAAATACTTGTTTGCGCGTGTCCTTTTTTTCTTTCCTTTTTTGTGGCCACTAGCGGAACGGTGGCAAAATATTGATATCTATTTAAGGCCTCATCATAAAAGAAAGTTCTATATTTAGGGCTTTTAGTCATAATTAAAACATACTATTGAAACAAAATGCAACTTTTGGCACAAACTGCATCTTCATATACAAGATGACAAACGGCGTCATGCATCGTAGGTTAAAACCATAAGTGACGTCATATTCAAACTTAAATTATGTAACAATGCAAAATAGTGACTAGTCAAGTCGTCTCAATAGTTAAAGTTGGTATCATCGTTGCAACGACAGCTGCAACCAAGTAAAGAACGAACCCTAGCCAATAGTATAAGAAAGTTCGTGGTAACGAACTGTAAGTAAAGAGCGACTCGGCGCAATAGTAACCGAAACCCTAAGAGGAATTTTGAAAACATAATTAATACATCAAAGAATTGGTTTTTCATGCTGGTTCCAAAAAATAAAACTCACTAAGTTTAATGCTACCCATCAAATGCCAGGAGCTTGAGAAAATTTGCCTGATTTTCTGACAAAGGAGATTGGAAACACCCCCAAAAAGTCAAGCGATCTTAATGAAAATCACACTATTAGATTCAGAAAATATGATAGAGTTTTCAATATGTCCTGAAAAATATATGAAAAATATGTCCTGTTGTAGAGTTTTCAAACTCCTTGTTTTAACCAGGGGTGATCCTATCGAGCCAATGGTCCTAGAGGATTGGGAGAGGGCTCAGTAGAAAAGAAATATAAAGTTCTAGAGCCCTTTTAACCCCCACCTACGCCCACTTTTCCCTAAACGACATCGATTCAAATTTTAAAATAGCCATGTGATTCAACATGTCTCAAAGGTCCCCGGTAACTACACCTCTGAGGATGACATGGCCCCCAGCTTGCAGTCAAGTGGCTAACACAAGGATTAAATTTTATAACATCATAGCTTAGTGTCCCGTTTCCGATGAACCTTTATAACAATTATTTGGCAAATCTAACAACTCTCCGTCTACTTTTCCTTGGAATAAAGAAAACACAAATAACCATTGGGAGGGTTTGCCTCTTTACTAATTTGCACATATAAACTTTCAAATGGGGATAGAACCATTTATTTAGACAGTGAAAAAACAGGTACAAAGGTCCAGATATCTCGATCACAAATACAGCGACCGTCTTCAGTAGAACGGCAGTGTGGTCTAAGAAAACAGCACCTAATTAAAGGTGATATGTCGAAAATTACTAAGTTGCTCGTGAAGAGATCACGGTGATAACACCATTGGTTTTGGCTCCATGGTTGCAGCTGTCACTGCAACCTGGTAAGCACGTTCTACAATAAAATGGTAAAAACTGGTACACTACAATCAACTGGCATAAACACTAAAATGTTAAAAATAAATTTCTATCTGTCGCTGATTCAGGAGCAGTAAGTATTATCTCTTAATAGTAAAATGATTAGTCTTAAACGTTAAATGCTATTTTGAAGGCTGAATTGATTGAAATTTCGAAAAATAACCTAAAAGGCCTCAATAGCGGTGCTGGATCGAGATTAAAACTGCATCATTGGAATCATCATTATCAAAAACTTTGTCCGGGAATTCTAAAGCCCCGTGGCTTGAATAACAAGGAAAATCAATATTTCGCTAGCACGGATTGGCACGGATTTTTCCTCTTCTTCCACTTTTTCTTGGTTGAAACTATCGCGGCACTGGAATATCATAAAGAGCTACCGTATTTGAGGGCTCGTTTGAGAGACAATTGCTATGTCTAATAGTTTTGTAAGTATTAACAAAAAATACTATTAAAAATAATTTTTAGACAAACTGCACCTGTATATACAAGATGATTTAATACACTTATCTTTTAGAGATGATAGAACACACCTATGTTTCGAAAATTACTTTTCTGGGGCAACTTGCCATAGTTGAGTGATTACATACCGGAATGAATTTCTTGCAATTCTTTTAGACCCTTAATTCCTTGTTTTCCCTTTTCTTTCATTTTCCTATTTTATTGAAAACCACCTTTTTTGTATGAAATCCCCTACTTATCCCTCAGCGATTCGTAAGTCTTAAGATGCTTTTATCCCCCCCCCCCCCGCACTCTCAATAACTTCACTTGCTACAATATTGAAGTTTTCTTTAATCAATTTGCATTAAGATTATGAGGGAACAACAAACTTTCAGCTGATAGCTCGGATGATCATTTTGCATTATATGAAACATAAATAACCTTATACCAAGGTGATGAGTTCAGAGTTAAGTCATTGCGATACATTAAGATACTCTTGTGATACTTCGACTCACCTTATCAGCTCAAAAACTCAAGACTTCTTGGATCAAGCATTGACATCAACTACCATACGCAAGAACCATTAACACACACATAAATCCAAGACATAAACGGATCTTGACGTAGTTTTACCAGCCTTTAAGTTTAAACTTTTTTCCAAGGTGCAACAACAGACCCCCACTTATCCCTTAAGGATCCATCAGCTTCTAAAGATCCCTTTATAACCCCTTTCTTTTCAATCACCTCACTTGCTACAATATTCTAGTTTTCTTTGATAAATTCGTCTTTCATTCAATTCGATCCAATTAGCACGTCTCCTATTTCCTAGCATAGTTATATCAGTTTTACCTCTCACTCACCTCTAACTGAAAACTCAAAACCCTTTATCTATCAAGGATATCGACTACCTATCATCAGAATCTATCATGGTTGCAGCGGTAGCTGCAACTTGGTATATTGTTAAGGAGTCGTGAACCAAGAAATAAATGTAAAAAATAAGCATCATTAGTATATTAAGACTAGCTTGTCGCAATTCCTTTGATTCAGTTTTACACGCATTTGAAGTTTAAGTTGTTTCCATAATTTAAGGGCAAATATGAGACGCTCGTTTAGAGACAAAAAAAGTAAAATAAAAATAATAATGAATTAGTATTAATTACATTGAAGAGTTCCGAAGACAGCTTTTCTGATGCTTTTAGGTTACCACCTCTCACTTTGCTTTCTCAAATACTGACTTAATTAAATCAGTTAAGTCAACTTCAAAATAAGTTTGTGAGTTGTGCGACTTAAAGGAATAACGTCAACTACGTGATTTGAAGCTTCCCGCTTGAAATTTTGAACATTAAACAGTAGTGACCGTTTCTGTGGTAGGAGAATTGCACTCCAAGCATATCCATTTGTGTTAGTAATCAAACCTTGCAAGATGTCTCCGACCTACGTCTGAATTGTTTTTTTATAAGCGCGATTACAAGGTCACATGCAGCAAAGAAAAGAAAGATCCCAGCAACGATAAAAACCACCCTCCATAAGAGGGTATATTTTCCTAAGGTTGTCAAATAAAATTCTTTTCGGTAGCCTGCAGTAATTAAGCCTTTCGGGGCAACATAATTATAGTCAATCATCAGGGTATATTCTCCAGCAAGCATACCAAAATTATTCATCTGTTCACTGGCAGCAATATCCCCGTATGGCTTCCGAAAGTGGTAACCCAGTTCAACTCGCATCCAAACAATGAATGCACTGTTTAGAAAGCCATTATTGCTAGGGTCTTCGTCCAATTCCCATATATTTTTTGACCAGTTTGGCGGCCGAGTCCATTCACTAGTATTATACGTCTTAGAAATTCCGTCTTTTGGGTTACGATACTTGCGCCCTTTTTCAAATCCCCACGTAATGTTTTTTTGGGATATGGAAAGTGGAATTCTTTCCAAAGACTTTGGATTTCTGTAGCTGACGCTAAATGTGTCATTAAACATCGCGTTTGCTGATAATCCACAGGGTACGATCATCTTTTTGTCAGGTGTCCATGCCAGAGGTTCACACGCAGAAGAGACACTAACCCCACCAACCATCAGAAGGTCATCATTCGAATCAGCATAGTCTCTATGGCTTTGTAAAAAATTCTTCAGGCCGTATTGAACATGCACATTGGACAGATTTTTTAAAATCGTGAAATTGAAACTACAGGAACATGGCCTAACATTTTCGGAAATAATATAATCCATACAAGTTTGTATGGATTCATTCGACGTTGGTGTGCAATCAGTATAGTCAACGAAGAATACGTCGTTTCCTAAGTCAAAATGGTTTAGAGTTCCACCTATTATAAATAATATGCAAGCATATACAAAAAATCCCATTGCCGAATTAAAATTCGAACGGGGATGTTCGTGTCGAAATACTTTATGGATTTTTCCGCTAGCCATTTTTTTGGTTTGATGAGACTGGGACAGTTGATGTATTATAATTAAGCCCCAAAACATTTACAGTGAGGACTAGCCGGCGATAAAACTAAAACGAAAAAAGGGAACAAAAATTATCGTACTTTTGCAACTGTCCAAAATAACTAATTACTAAATAATTTTGCCATTATTCAAAAACAAAATTTGAGTTCCATTGTTTAAAAATCATGGATTAATTCAAAACAGTTCAAAACAAACTCCAAAACAGATGTAATTACCGCGATCTCTGGATACCGTCAAAAGGGGAGGGGAGCAAAACACTGCTGACCACTTGGCAAAGTTATTTCCCTTGTTCAAGACGGGGACTGTAATTCACCAGTAGGGTATTTTCGGCGACGGTGATTCCAAGTTTATAGTTTTCATTTCGATGCTGCATCATTTTCGAGAGGTTTCAAGCTATTTTTTAAATTCCCTGCAATTTGATTTCTCAATTAACTTTCACCAATAACAATAGCCAAAATAGCAGATATCATTCCTGAGTCAGATTTAAACGCCAATTTTTCCCCATTTGACTTTTTTTTAGGATGGTTTTTCAATTTTCGGTGACTATAAACTAGAGTTTGTTCTTGACTAGGCTGCATCAGATGCTGCAACCAGAATTCAAAGCGGGTTTTTCATTTTTCAGTTACTACGGGCTTTTGTTCTTGACTAGGCTGCATCAGATGATGCAACCGCGATGACAATTATCTAAGATGATCTTCATCAGGTAGCCATGACGTTGCAACCATGATAATAATTCTAAGAATGATAAGTCAATTTTCAACCCAAAAAACAGGCTTCACCCCCGTGGTAGTTCAGGGGGATTGATCTTTGACTGGTAATCAAAGGCAGCGCAATAGCGCTGCCTAAGTAAAGAACTATGTTGGCACAATGTATTTTTTTTGGACCAGGGCACTTCGTATCGAAGGAGTTGTCGTAAAAAACTTCGAAAAGGGCTCATTTGATTTGAAATTCAAGTGGCTTGTGCCCTTTCTAATAGTCGAAAGTGATTGGAAGGCAACTAACACCCCTTCTACGCCCCCCATTTCCCCAAACAAATCCAATCAAAATTTTGAGATAGCCATTTTGTTCAGCGTAGTTGATTTCCAGATAGAAATTATGTTTTTGAGGAGGACACTCCCCCACAACCCTCAGGGTAAGGGTTGTAAGTTATGCCCTGGGGGAATATAAGATTTTTATAGAAAGCGTTGTCGTAGAAACTTCAAAAAGGGCTCATGCAATCTGGAATTCTAAGGGCTAGTGCCTTTTTATTATTCAAAAGTGATTGGAAGGAGACTAACCCCTATCCCACGCCCACCCTTTCCCCAAACACATCCAATAAAAGTTTTGAGATAGCCATTTTATTCAATGTAGTTGAAAGTTCTGGAAATTAAGTCTTTGAGGATGACAACCACCCCCCCCCCAGCCCTCAGGGCAAGGGTTATAATTTATGCCCTGGGGGCATATAAGGTTTTCATAGAAAGCATTGTTGCAG
Organism: Artemia sp. Qi Xiang Cuo; assembly: GCF_049724085.1. Lineage (NCBI taxonomy): Eukaryota > Metazoa > Arthropoda > Branchiopoda > Anostraca > Artemiidae > Artemia > Artemia sp. Qi Xiang Cuo. The sequence goes on along the minus strand of NC_142812.1, from coordinate 16,738,445 downwards.
AAACTTTAAAATGGGCTCATTCGATTGGAAATTGAAATGGCTAGTGTCCTTTTTAATAGTCAAAAGGGATTGGAAGGTAACTAACACCCCCTCCACACCCACTATTTCCCCAAACACATCCAATCAAAATTTTGAGATAGTCATTTAGTTCAATGTAGTTGATAGTTTTGGAAATTATATCTTTGAACAGGAAACTCCCTCCACAGTCTTCAGGGCAAGGGATATAAGGTATCTCGGGGGACATAAAAGGTTTTCATGCAGAGGTTTGTTGTATAAGCTTCGAGAATGGCTGTTTCCAATGGGAATTCCAAGGGTTAGTCCTCTTCTTAATAGTAGAAGATTATCGGGGGTCAAATAAGCGCGCTCTCACGCCCACTTTTTCCCCAAACACATCCAATCAAATTTAGAGATAGCCATTTTGTTCAACGTAGTTTAAAGTTTTGGAAATTAAGTCTTTAAGGATGACAATCCCCCCTCCCCACAACCCTCAGGGCAAGGGTTGTAACTTATGCTCTGGCGGCATATAAGGTTTTTATAGAAAGCTTTGTCGTAGAAACTTCAAAAAGGGCTTATTCGATTGGAAATTGAAACGGCTAGTGCCCTTTTTTATAGTCGAAAGTAATTGGAGGGCAACTAACCCCTCACGCCCACCATTTCCCCAAACACATACAAACAAAATTTTCAGATAGCCGTTTTTTTTTTCAACATAGTTGAAAGTTTTGGAAATTACGTCTTTGAATAAGAAAACACACAACCCTTATGGAAAGAGTTCTAACTTATGCCCTGGTGGCACATGTTGTTTTTATAGAAGGAGTGGTCGTAGAAACTTTAAAAAGGGCTTATTCGATTGGAAGTTGAAAGTGCTGCGGCCCTCTTTAATAGTCGAAAGTGGTTGAAGGACAAATAACCCCCCTCTCACGCCCACCATTTCCCAAACACACCCAATCAAAATTTTGAGATATTCATTTTGTTCAGCGTAGTTGAAAGTTCTGGAAATTAGGTCTTTGAGGGTGACACCCCCCCCCCCAGCCCTCCGGGCAAGGGTTGTAGGTTATGCCCTGGTGGCATATATAGTTTTTATAGGAAGTTTTGTCGTAGAAACTTCAAAAAAGACTCAGTTGATTGGAATGGAAAGGGCTAGTGCCCTTTTTAATTGTCGAAAGTGAATGGAGAGCAACTAACCCCCCTCTCACGCCCAACATTTCCCCAGAAACATTCAATCAAGGTTTTGAGATAGCCATTTTCTTCAACGTAGTGGAAAGTTTTCGAAATTATGTATTTGAGGATGACAAACCCCCGAGAGCCCCCAGGGCAAGAGTTGTAAGTTATACCCTCGGGGCATATAAGTTTTTTTATAGATAGCGTTGTCGTAGAAACTTCAAAAGGGGCTAATTCAATTGGAAATTGAGAGGGCTAGTGCCCTTTTTAATAGTTGAAAGTGATTGAACGGTAACTAACCTCCCTCTCACGCTCACCATTTCCCCAAACACAACCAATCGAAATTTTGAGATAGCCATTTTATTCAACGTAGTTGAAAGGTCTGGAAATTATGTCTTTGAGGATGACAACCCTCCCCCCATAGCCCTCAGGACAAGGGACGTAAGTTATGCCTTAGGGGAATCTAACATTTTTATTGAAATTTTTATCGTAGAAGCTCCAAAAAGGGCTCATTTGATTGGAAATTGAGAGGACTAGTGCCTTTTTTATTAGTCGAAGTGATCAGAGGGCAAATGTCTCCCTCCACGCCTATCATTTCCTCAAAAACTTTCAATAAAAATTTAGATACAAGCATTTTGTTAAGCCGGTCTGACAGGTTTGAAAATTATGTCTTAAGGGATAGAAAGTTCCACCGACCCTCAAGGAGAGTGCTACAAATTTTGCACTGGCAAAATATAGGGTTTTTATAGAAAGTGTGACCGCATAAACTTCAAAGGAGAGTAGTTAAAATGATATCAATCCACTCTATTGCTCTTTTTAAGAATCAAAATGATCAGAGGACATCCACCCTCTCCCCCCTCCACACATGTCATATTGTCCGGAAATGCATCTAATAGAAATTTTGAGATAGCTATTCTATTCAAAACAGTCTAAATATCATACAACAAGGCTTTTGTGGCTGAAACAATCCCCAGAGCTTAGGGGCAAGGGTTGTAAGTTATGCCCAGGGGTTAATAAGGTTTTTATGGAAGGGATGGTTGTTTAACTTCAGAAGAGGCTCACTCTTTCTGCCTGAAAAATATTATGTCAATATAAAACGAACAGAAATTAATCAAAAAAACTTTTTGCACAAAATAAGTTTTTAAAAAAAGTAAAGAACTCCATTAAACCAAAAATTAACAAAAATAGAATCAAATAATGTACCAAGCATACAACTACCACAAATCAGTATTAATAAATAAATGAAACCCAAAACAAACGGAAATTAAAAAAAGTCAAACTCAAAACGAGCAGAAATTAATCTGGGTAGGGTTCTAAACCCTATGATTTCTAAGAGCCAGAATATAATTTTTACTTTACTGAAAAAATTATCTTACATGTTTTCACTTTTATAACTAAGAAATAAAAAATTAATTAAGATTTTAAGGAATAAATATCAGCATATGTATATTAAACTGACAATGCACATTTTTTTCAGTAAATTCATTTGAATTTTTTTCAGTAAAGTACAAATTATATTCTGGCTCTATTCTGGCTATAATATATTATGTGGTATAACATAATACATTAATTAATATAAAATTAATTCAGAATTTGATAACACACAATTATACTAATTTTGCATCTGTCAGAAGTGAGTAATTCTGTATTACAAGTTTGGGTTTATTTCTTGTTTTTTTTTTAGTTTTTTTTTCAGCAGGGATGATGGTATCGATATCATGAAATTTTGGGAGAATTTGCATACAAACAGAACTTGGGAATTCTATTTTCTTTTTATGAGTCGAGGATATTTTGTGAGGATTTTCAATGTGTGCGAATGTATCACCAAAGTGAGAAACTGGCTGTCTTACACCCCATCCCATTCAATATCACCCCCAACTTCTCAGTAAAAGGCAGGAAACGTGCTGTTTGATCCGAAGTTTGAACCGAAATCATGGAAGCATTTTCACTGAATATTGTTAGGAAGCACAAATCGGTGCCCTGTCTTAACCACTTTCATTTCTGTAATTTAGCATTAGACCGGTTAGACTTTGTCAAATCGGAAAATTATAATGATTTTGAAGGAACAATTTGGGCTCAAGGCTTCTTAAGCTATCACCTTTCTACCCACCAGTTTATTAGCAGTTAAATAGACAAGCTACACACAGTTTGAAGCAGAATCACACAAGTATTTGCACTCCCTATGAATGAAAGCAGACTGGTGTCTCAGAATTTTGACCCCCCCCCCTTTCGTCCCGCCGTGCAAAAAGGGGGGTAGCAAAGTAACAGTGCTACTTTGCAGTTTCCAAATTTGTCGGCAGATTAGGTCCTAATCTTATCCCCAAAATTAACAGAGGATTGCTGCTACATTGTAGTGTGGCTGTTTTACGCTACTAAATCATGCTGAAAAACTAAAATTTCATCGCATTAGTGAAGTAGTAGACCAGATTGGCTCCAAAAAGCCCCATGTTCCACTTGTTTTTGTAAATACCATTATGTCCTATATTCTCATTAAAACTATTATGCAATCCTGATCTTTAATGCTTCAAGACAAAGATATTGGCAATCGTAAAGATTGGTATCGAATTCAATTAGTACAGAGCACCAGGGCCGTATCCAGGATTTTTGTTCAGGGGGGTTTTACTAATTTTTGACTTTTTTTTTGGGGGGGGGGGGGATTTACTAATTTTTTACTCAGTTTTCGACTAATTTTACTGATTTTTACCTAAGTTTTACTAATTTTCGACTTATTTTCGAGTCGGTCAAAAAATTTCGGGGGGGGGGGGGTTAAAACCGGGTAACCCCCCCCCCTGGATACGGCCTTGCAGAGCACGCATTTAGAGAAGTAACGTACTATCCCGCCCCGCTTTGTGAGTGAGCTCTCATGCTGTTGATTTTTAAAACTTGTTCAAACTAAAAGCTCGTTGAGTTTCAGTGTCACTATGTGAAAATTTACGTTTAAGTAGTTGCTATCCTTCGTTCTTGTCGACAAATTTTTACTTACTCCACTTCTCTTCAACTGAAATTGAATATTTGTCCAAATTTCGCACACAGCCAAATTCTCTCAAACTGTTTATTCGTCAGTTGGAAGAATCTTAAAAGGGCTGGTAACTATCAAGGTGTACATACAGTTAAAGCAAGTAATGGGAAAGCTGGAACGTGGAAATTTAGTGGCCTAAAACAGCCACACTACAATGTAGCAGAAATCCTCTGTTTATTTTGGGGATAAGACTAGGGCAAAACAAATATCGCAGCTTCATAATGCATGTGCCTGCCAGGCTGCCAATCAGTATTGTTCACCCAGAAAATCGAATGGTGCTTTTTATAGTTGTAGTATAGCGATCAATGAGTATCAAGGATGCATTTGGGTATGCGTTATTTTTATAATATCAATAGCACTGAAGTATACAACTCCATCCATAAAGTAACAGCAGTACAATACTCCACTAGCAGTATTTGAGCAAATAAGATACAGTACTTTTGATAAAATGGTACATGTAAAATTATAGAGTATGGTATTTATGGCTAGTATATGGCTTGCTACTGAATTCGATTACATTGTTAATTGTGGTTCAGAAAACTATTGATATTTCTAACAGCAAGCTATACTAAGTTACATTTGTTACTTTTCTCTAAATTTTAAGTCTAAAAATACTTTTTACTCAAAGCAAACCTGTCAAAACACAAGTTGTGCTGCTAAAGTGTCGGCAGCTTTTGGAATTCTGCTCTGGCAGCTTTGGAACTTTTTACACACCTGCTCTTGCCCTTTACAATGGTACCTTTTTAGGAGAAGGATTAATACTTATGTAATTAAAGAACTAAAGTGGGACAGTTGCCCTTATAGAATTCTGCTCTGGCAGCTTTGGAACTTTTTACACACCTGCTCTTGCCCTTTACAATGGTACCTTTTTAGGAGAAGGATTAATACTTATGTAATTAAAGAACTAAAGTGGGACAGTTGCCCTTATAGAATTCTGCTCTGGCAGCTTTGGAACTTTTTACACACCTGCTCTTGCCCTTTACAATGGTACCTTTTTAGGAGAAGGATTAATACTTATGTAATTAAAGAACTAAAGTGGGACAGTTGCCCTTATACACTCGCTTTCCACCTCAAAATTTTAGCGGAAAGGTGGGGATGCTGTACCTTGATTGAATTGGAACCCTGTAATCTATATAATTTCTGGCAAAAAAGGAGCAAGCAGTCCCTCAGACACCTCTGGCTTACTGCCAGAATTTTTCTATGTAGTCGGAGCCCAAAGCGGGCACTCCCATCATTCCCATGACCAACTTAAATTGCTAACGTTTCTGATCATCACAGCAGAGAGGCTGGTAGGCATTTTTTCACCTATCGGTTCGAAATTCATGGGGCAAGTGCCCTGGGCCAAAGTGACATGACAAAAACGATTTTCAGAGGCTTATTTTCCCTCTGCAGCCTCCAATCTGCTAGGTGGTCTGTAAGCAAGAATTTTAAAGCCTATTTCAGTTAAGGAACAAGGGGTTATATACTTGTACAAAGGGTTATGTAATTCGTCAACCTTTTTATTTGTTTCCAATATATTTTACAGTAGAAAAATTTGTTTTCGTGCAAACTTTGACACAATAATAATGAAGAACATAAATAATGACGAAAAGCAATGACGTGGTTTGGCAATTATTAATAAAGTTTTTTTGCGGTAATCAGTTTTCACCATCGGAAACGCATGAGACAATGGATAAATGTTTTTTTTAAAGGCAAAGTAACATAGGCCTAGCTTACAGGCTGAAATTTAAGAAGAAAAAAAAAATCATTATTTTTATTCGCGATTAGATTTTATTCGCAGTTCATTTTGAAACTAGCAGCACAGAGTAAACATTAGGAAAACCAAAATCAAAATGGTTTTAAGAACATTTCGAAACCGTATTTCTAGATGGCATTATTTTTCATTATTTTGGCATTGTTTTTAAAGCGTATTTTAAGACCGTATTTCTGGACAGGGAATTATTTTCCATTATTTTGGTATTATTTCTAGAGCGTATTTTGAGATCGCCTCTCTGGATGTGACATCATTTTTGTTTTTTTCTAGATAAAGACTTCTTTAGATACGCCCTTTTTGAAATGTTGAGGGTTAGACATCAACGGCATTCAATGGTTGGCAAAGACATGAAACCAAAATATAGCTCCTGAAAGACCTTTGTCCGTTATTCTGGCTAGACGTTGCTCCAAAACTTCACTTACCTCTTTGCCCGAGTAGCGTAAATCTAATTGGAGTTTAACATTCTGTTAGTGGTTGCAGCAATAGCTGCAATCTAGGAAAGACCGAACCATGGTAAGATGCAATTTTAATACCTACAGGGGGACAGATTTTTCTGTTTCTTTAATTTGTCAAATGAAGATGCCACAAAGGGGCGTTTTCAGTAAAAAAAAAAAAAAAAGAAAAAAAAAGAAGGTTGTTTTAAAAATTTAGAAGGTGAGGAGCAAAGAGCTATGGGGGTAAGCGCCCTTGTCCTCCCCCAACCCCATGCAACTGTAACCAGGAAAAAACTGCGAGATATTTGCAGATAACTTAAAGGCTCAATTCAAAAACTTTTGACAATTTCAGCCTGCATTTTTAGTGCGCTTTGTAGGTTTATAGTTGAAAAGAGCATATAAAGCAATACCACGGGATGATATAACTTTGAGGTCACGGTATTCTTGTTGTTTTCATTTTTAGAGTTTAATTAAGAGATGATTGGGAACAGCAAAAAATAAAACAAACATTTCCCCACATAAATTTGTAATATATCGGAAATGGCCCTTCTGTTTGCCCTTGGTAACTTAGGTTCATAACTTGGATTTTTTTTTTTTTTTACGTATTCTCTCTCAAGCACCCATTCGTTTGTGATGATCAGTTCTCCAAAAATATCAGAGTCAAAGAAGTAAAAATAACAACAAAATACTTTCTCTCTCAAGCGCCCATTCTCTCTCAAGCGCCAATAAATTCTCTCTCAAGCGCCCATTCGTTTGTGATGATCAGTTCTCCAAAAATATCAGAGTCAAAGAAGTAAAAATAACAACAAAATACTTTCTGATGAGAAATCAAATTCTTTGCAGCATTTTAGCAGAAAAATTAGCATTAATATTGATACGAAATTCCGTAAAGTAAATCAACCATACATCTTAAATTCTTTTATTATCCTTCAGGTTACCAAATACTGTGTAAATATTTCAAACGGAATAATATTTCATACACAATTGAGTTTCCTTTTTACAATTTCTCAAAGATGCCAAGGATAATCAATAGACTCTTTATGTAACAAATTTCAGATTAATTTAAGGAAAATTGGGTACTTGTTAATAATACGGTACACAGAAGTGAAGTTAGGTTAATCCAAATGAAATATAGCCTTCAAATAAACATTAGTTTATACGATTATATAATTTGGGCTATATATTTGCATATTAGGGAGAGGGGTAAAGTATTTGGACAGTACCCCTGACCTAACCTAACCCCCACCCTACTAATGTGCAAATATATAGCCAAAATTATACCCAGTCCAATGCATTCTGTCTAAATCCAATGCATTGTATCACCCGCCGCTTGTTTTTGTAGCTATGAAACCGGTTTCATGAGAACATATTATGTTGACTTCTGCAGTTTCCCTGCCTAGTTAGAAAAAAATTTTTTTAGGAGTTTTATTGCCTGTATTTTAAAACCAAAACAAAAAAATTATTTAAAAAACTGATTAAAAAACAGTTCGCCTGATGAAAGTATAGTGCAAAGTTAAAACTTTAAACGGTACTTATCTCTTATACCCACCAGACTCAAGTTCTTGGTCTAACAGAACCGGTTTCTTTCTGTAGTTTCTTTCAGCTTAGCGTGAGAGGGTTTATATACACTACATTGTAGGTATATTTGAATTAAATATTTTAGTTAGTATTTTGGTTAGGGTTGGTAAATCCATTTAATATAATGCGTTCGGGGGAGGGTAGGGGGCTGATTTCCCTAATTCTCTATTTTAGTTTCCATAATTTTGTTACTAAAGTATTATATTTTCATCATACTTAGGTACATTTCATTAGGATTAACCTAAGTTCACTTCTTGAGTGTCTTGGGTATAGAATAAGAGATAAGTACCCTTAAAACAAAAAAAAATAAAAATACCAAGGTTTCCTAGTGTGAAATTTTTTTTTTAAAAAAAAGGTATTTGTATGATATATCGATATCATCGATATATCGATGATATATCGACCACAAGAAAATATATAGCCCAAATTTCTTTCCTGTTTTTGTTTCACAACTGCTGATTCAATTTACAGGTAGGCCTTACGTGGGTTGAAAAAACGGAGAATATAGGGAATATATAATTTGGGCTATATATTTGCACATCAGGGGATTGGGGGTAAAGTATTGGGGCTGCATGCAAAATGTGTTAACTATGATTATTCTGCATACTATGAAGTAAGAATAACATGGGTACTTTTATGATATAGGTGTGGTCGATATGTTATACAAGTACCAAAAATAAACAGCCGAGCAACGGCTAAAAAAACATATATACCGGCTAAATAACGGCTAAATAACATATAACGGCTAAATAAACATATATACATAAAAAAAAACATACATACATACAAACACATACATGCATACACAAAAAAAAATAAAATAAATAAGAAAGTACAACTATTCCAAAATGTTTTCTCGATGCGCTATAGGCCACGGTCGATGAATCTAAAACAAATGTGCAAATACTTTCGAGTTGAATAAACTAGCTCATGATATTTCCTGATGTGTGAAAATCTGAAAAACTAGCGCTTTGTTGAAAGACAGCTTTCTTGAGTTTTTTCGAGAACTAATTCATGTTGTAAAATTCCTTGATTTCATGACCAGTAAAACACTTTTGAGAGATGTATAAATTAGGCTTTTATTTTCTGCAAGCTACTTAAGGATTTTTCTTCTCCTAATTATGTTTTGATGTGTTAGCTCTGTGTTTTCAGTATAGCACTAGTTTTTCAGAATCCAGAACCATCAAGAGCCAGAAGTTTCTACTAGGCTCTTTACTTCCATCACAATATTTTAAATTATTAACTTACTATACAGAATTAACAAATTAATTTAATCATTGTTATTAATTGATTACTTATTAATTATTATCAATTACTCATTAATGTATAATATTATATATTTTATTTATTTATACATTTATTAATTAGATTATTCTAATTTATCTAATTTTTATATTATTAATATAATGTATTCCAGTATATATGATATACCAGTGCTAACAGTATATTATTAATTAATTAGTTAAATATTAATTACCATCAATTAATCTATTTAATTGAAAATTAATTTAATTTACAAATCAATAAACTCTTAGACAGGATAATTAACTTACTCGCCCAAGTGTCGAATCTAACCTTCCTCCGTAGTATACATCATCGACTTTGAATCGCGAGACATAACTGAGTCTAGTTTCAAGGGCTCCATCTGGGATCAGATAAAACCTCGTCCATAATTGCCAGTCCAAACGGGCGAACGAAGAAGGATTGGTTAAAACCTGAAAATACAAAATAAATTAGTCCTTAAAGTACAAACAGGCATACGGGAACTGAATTTGAAGTAGGATAAAGCTTACAAAAAGAAATAACAAAAAAGGGTAAAATACAGGGGACATATTGAAAAACATCAGCACAGCTAGGCGATGCCATAATAATGAGCCTTATGCCTCCAATACATTACTTTTTTATTCTTTTTTTTTCAGTTAATGATGGAAACACAAAAAAAAACTTTTGGTTTACAGCCAGATTGCATTGGCGAAGGAAGCATCAGAAGAAAAACAAGAAGAAAAGCTCTTAGCAGCCGAAAGGAGTCTGTTTGGGATTCTTGGTGCTGTTTTTCAGGACATGGCGGAGTGAAGTGGCAACCCTGTTTTTATTAGTATCGAGTTACAAAGAAAAGATTCCACGCATCTTTCGATACTTCCGTTTTTCAACAAGATCCTTCATCTTTACAAATACTAATTAGGCACTACACTAATAATACTAATAAGCCATATACGTATATGTTATCTAACCACAGAAATCACGAACATCATTAAAAACTGATAAGAGCATATATTGAAATTCGACACCCAATTCACAAGGGGAAATTTGGGAAATGGATGGTTTCCTCTCAGAACTGAATGAATCATATCGATTACAAATGAGAATTAATGAAATATTTTGCATTGGCTTTGGCAGCCGAACTGAAAGCTTCTTTTTTTCTAAAGCGACATATCAAAGTGCTTTACAAGGGTACGCTTAGCAAAAGACCACTCATGCTGGAGGTCCCCGGGACCTCTTGATGTCCAGCTCTAAGCCAGCTTAAGCTAAAAAACGGAATTTTGATACCAATAGATACATCAAAAGAATCAGATTTTAATTCTGATTTCAAATATTTAAGTTTCATCAAGTTTAATCTTACCCATCAAAAGTTACGCGCCTGAGAAAATTTGGCTGATTTTTGAAAAAAGAGGGAAAGACCCCCTAAAATTTATAGAACCTTAATGAAAATTACACCATCATATTCAGCGTATCAGAGAACCCTACCGTAGAGGTTTCAAGCTCCTATCTACAAAAATGTGGAATTTTCCATTTTTTGCCAGAAGAAAGATCACGGATGCGTGTTTATTTGTTTTTTTTTTGTTTTTTTTTCTTTCTTTCTTTCTTTTTCCCAGGGGTGATCGTATCGACCCAGTGGTCCTAGAATTTCGCGAGAGGGCTCATTCGAACGGAAAAATAAAATGTTCTAGTGCCCTTTTTAAGTGACCAAAAAAAAATGGAGGAAATCTAGGCCCCCTCCCACGCTCTTTTTTTCCTAAAGTCACCAGATCAAAATTTTGAGATAGCCATTTTGTTCAGCATGGTCGAAAGTATTATAAATATGTTTTTTAGGATGACTTAATCCCCGAAGTTCCCGGGGGGAGGGCTGAAAGTTATGAACTTTACCCAATGTTAACATATAGTTTTGGTTATTGGGAAGTATACAGACGTTTTCAGGGGAGATTTTTCCTGGTAGTGGGGGGGGGTCGGGGTTGTTAAGTGGGAGAATCTTTCCATGAAGGAAGTTTTCATGGGGGAAGGGACATTGCTATGAAGGGGACACCGGACTTCCCAGCATTATTAAGATGATATAATAATGCAGCAGTAAGGAGCGACCCAGCTCAATGGTAACTGAAACTCTAGAAATCGGTATTTTGATACAAATAGATACATCAAAAGAATCAAATTTTAATGCTGATTTCAAATATATAAGTTTCATCAAGTTTAATCCTACCAATCAAAAGTTACGGTCCTGAGAAAATTTGGCTGATTTTCGAAAAAAAGGGGAAAGGCCCCCTAAAGTTATAGAACCATAATGAAAATCACACCATCATATTCAGCGTATCAGAGAACCCTACTGTAGAGTTTTCAAGCTCCTATCTACAAAAATGTGGAATTTTGCATTTTTTGCCAGAAGAAAGATCACGGGTGCGTGTTTATTTTATTTTTATTTTTTTCCAGGGGTGATCGTATCGACCCAGTGGTCCTAAAATATCGTGGAAGGGCTCATTGGAATGGAAATTAAAAGTTCTAGTGCCCTTTTTAAGTGACCAAGGAAAATGGAGGGCAACTAGGCCCCCTCCCACGCTCATTTTTTTCCCAAAGTCATCTGATCAAAATTTGAGATAGCCATTTTGTTCAGCATGTTCGAAAATATTATAAGTATGTCTTTTAGGATGACTTAATCCCCTGAAGTTCCCGGGAGGACGCCTGAAAGTTATGAACTTTACCCAATGTTAACATATAGTATTGGTTATTGGGAAGTATACAGACGTTTTCAGGGGAGATTTTTCCTGGTAGTGGGGGGGGGGGGGGGTCGGGGGCTATGTGGGAGGAAATTTCCATGAAGGAAGTTTTAAGGGGGGAAGGGACATTGCTATGAAGGGGACGCCGGACTTCCCAGCATTATTTAAAAAAAGTTCAGAAATAAAATATAAAAAAACAAGTTTTTCAACTTCAACAGCAGCAACATCAAAACTTTAAACGAACAGAAAATATTACATATATGATTGGGTTCACCCCCTAGTCAATAACTCGCTCTTTAAGCCAAAGATTTTTTAGTACTTTCATAAGAGCTATTTATTCTAATTAACGGCCTTTGTGATTAAGCGGTCATTTTTAAAGAATTGGAATAAAATTCGAACTTTAGCTTAAAGAGCAAGGTATTGACTAGGGGACGAACCCCCTAATATACGTATTAAAAATATATCAAAATAGAAGTTCGTTATGTAAGTTAATTCGTAAGTTACGTATATTTATTACTAATAAAAACGTTCGTAAATAAAATTAAACAAGTTTCGAGAAAGCCATTTAACTAAATAAAAGTAAATTAATATGAAAATGTTGTTTTAATTATTCATGTACTGTGAGCCTAGATCAAAACCTGCATTTGTTCAAAAACGTTCAAAAATTAAATAAAAAAAAACAAGTTTTTTTTTAACTGAAAGTAAGGAGCGTCATTAAAACTTAAAACGAACAGAAATTATTCTGTATATGAAAGGGGCTGTCCCCTCCTCAACGCCTCGCTCTTTACCCTAAAGTTTTTTATTGTTTTAAAAAATTAAATTGTGAGACAGAGTCAAACTTTAGCGTAAAGAGCGAGGCTTTGAGGAGGGGACAGCCCTTTCATATACGGAATAATTTCTGTTCGTTTTAAGTTTTAATGTCGCTCCTTACTTTCAGTTAAAAAAGAACTTGTTTTTTTTTTTTTTAATATATATAAAAGACCACTCATACTGGAGGTCACCGGGATTTCTTGTTGTCCAGCTCTAAGCCAGCTTAAGCGCTTTGCATAGACTTAAGAAGATACATTCTTGGACCGTTATATATATATATATATATATATATATATATATATATATATATATATATATATATATATATATATATATATATATATATATATATATATATATATATATATATATATATATATATATATATATATATATATATATATATATATATATATATATATATATATATATATATATATATATATATATATATATATATATATATATATATATATATATATATATATATATATATATATATATATATATATATATATATATATATATATATATATGTGTGTGTGTGTGTGTATATATATATATATATATATATATATATATATATATATATATATATATATATATATATATATATATATATATATATATATATATATATATATATATATATATATATATATATATATATATATATATATATATATATATATATATATATATATATATATATATATATATATATATATATATATATATATATATATATATATATATATATATATATATATATATATATATATATAGATGTATACGTATATAATGAAAATTGGAACTTCGAATGTTACAGCGTTAAAAAAAACTACAGTATTGACATTTGACTGAACAATTCAGACCCTTTGAAATGGACTTACTAGGATTTCAGAATCTCATACCCCAAGGGGTAGGAAAAATGAAATTAGGTGATATAGAATTTATAAAAGGTCTATCATTGAAATCTCCAGGATCAAAAACTCTTAAACTGGTGCTTAAGATCTTCCTCTTGAATGTATCCTTTTCAGGCTTATTTGCAAATGGAAAATAAATAAAATGTTTTGTTAAAAAAATAAATATTTAAACAAAAAGCTGGTTTGTTAATGATAGATACGATTTAGGTTCCCTAAAGTAAAAGAACCTTAAAAAAAAAAAATCACACCATCAGATTCAACGCATCAGAGAACCGTGGAGTAGAGGTTTCAAGCTCCCATCTGCAAAAATGGAATTTTGTATTTTTTGCCAGAAGAAAGATCATGGTTCCGTGTCTATTATTATTATTTTTTATTTACCAAAGGCGATCGTATCGACCAAGTGGTCATAGAATATCAGGAGAGGACCCATTGTAATGAGAATTAAAAGTTGTAGTGCCCTTTTTTAGTGACAAAAAAGATTGGAGGGTAAGTAGGCACCCTCCCGCGCACCTTTTTCCCAAAACCGTTCGATCAAAATTTTAAAATAGTCATTTTGTTCAGCACAGTTGAAAGGCAAAATAACTATGCCATTGGAGATAACAAGCCCCCCCCCAAGCCCATGGGGAAAGGTCTTTAAGTTGTAAAATTTGCCCATTGTTTACGCATAGTATTTGTTACTAGTAAGTATGCATATTTTTTTCGGGTGAAGGGGGGGAGGGCAAATTTCCGGCTCGGAATGTTTTCTACGGGAGATGTGTCCGAGTCATCAGACCCTTTTAGTCCTTAGTTTTATAGATTATGAGCAAGCATTTGATTTAGCTTATAGACGAGCGTTAGGGAATGTTTGATCATTGTATGGTATGCCTATAGGCTACACTGGCAAGTACGCGGGGGGGGGCCTCCCCCCTCAAAAATCTCACGATTTTTTCACCATAATTGTCTGATACTTTTCACAGAATAAGGGATTTGAAGGATTTGCCCCTCCCCCAGAAACAAATTCCTGCGTACGTGCCTGCCTATACCAGATAAATATATTAAATTATATATTAATACATTAAATATAATATAAAATATACTATTAAATATTAAATATAAATATAGTATATATTAAATATATTAAAGTATTTAGTGCTATATACGAAAATGGCATCGCTGCGGTTGAGGTAGGAAACGAGGTTAATACCTGGTTTTGTATTAAATTAAATAAAAAAAAACTAATTTTTCATGGATCTTTTTCATGGATCATGGAGATTTTAGTGATAGACCTTTTATGGTTTCAAGCCTTAGCACTCCAAAAATGATACTAACATCTCATTTTGGTACCATCACACATTTTACGATGGTGTTGTCATGATGAAATTGTAAAAAGCGCGTAAATATGAGCATTAGCTTTCAAACGATCTTAAACAGCTCTCTCTGATGTTTTAGTGTCCTATCTGTGCTGAAGAAATAAAATATAAAAAGAAGACTTATAAGCGTTTCCGCTTCTTTTTTTTATTCCTATACATTTGTTTCTGCAAAAAAAAATTCTATTAAAATGAATACAAATAATAGCTATTATTCCTGAATCAGCCTGACTAGAATTTTTCTTACGAGACAACGTTTTTTTTTAACGCGTTTTAAAGCTTTTGGCTACTATGGGCCACAGTTTTCCCTGTAATACGTTGCAGCTATTGCTGTAGCCATGAGATGTATTTGGGCCCTGGACTTGACACGCTTTAGAAATTTTACAACAAAAAGGTAATTTCTGTTTGTTTTTAGAGAGGAATAAAAAAGGAAAAAGATACCCCAGAGCCATTGCTGGCGAAAATGGCGTCAAATCGACGTGTCAGTTCCTTCTTGTCTTTTGAGTGGGAGGATGAGGAATAGTTTTGCACAAATTGATAAAAAGAAACACACAAAAAAAACTCAGAGAAAAACTAACCAGTGAAAAAAAAAAACATTTCATCTTCGAGTTGTGTAATAAAACTCTCTCTCTCTCTCTCTCTCTCTCTCTCTCTCTCTCTCTCTCTCTCTCTCTCTCTCTCTCTCTCTCTCTCTCTCTCTCTCTCTCTCTCTCTCTTTTTTTTTTTTTTATTAACCTGTAAAAAGATAATTTTTTTTCGCATGTACTGAAACCAATGAAGCTGATGCAGAGCAATTTTGAGTTGTTTTTACAGATTCAGTCCGTGGATTACAGACTTACAGACTTAGCCCGTTGCTGATTGTTGATTGTTCAATCATCAGCAAACAGAAAGGAAAAGGAGGGTTTTCTCTTTATTCTAACCATTCTTATTTCTTTTAGACTCCAAATAAAATAAAAATAAAAGTTTTGGTCAATTAAGGTGTAATAAGTAAGTTTTCTTGTGATGACCTAGAAATTAGGATATATATATATATATATATATATATATATATATATATATATATATATATATATATATATATATATATATATATATATATATATATATATATAGTATGATATAGAAGAAAAATCAGAAAATTTAATATTTACCTCAAAGCTGGGATATGAAAAAACTTCCCCAAAGTACGCTATTTGACAAAGTCTTGCATGAGTGGATCCTATTATATTATGTCCTCCATGACGAGCGCGGCAGATGTAGCTGGAATTTACACCCCCAGCCTCACCGTTTACTGTGACCCCGTCTATCTCTGCACTGAAAAAATGATCCGGCTAATTTTCAAAAGAAATACACAATGGACGGAGTTTGATGGGGGAATTCATAATGAAAAATTTACTAGACCAGTCAGTCCATTAGCATAGCAGCAGATTTAGAAATTAAACCAAAAGTGATCTGTTAAATTCAAACTCACTTTTGAGTATCAGTATACACAATCGATGAGTTTAAGGGGGGATTTATAATTAATGAAAGTAGCAGCAATTCTTTCTTGTTTTTAAAAACTGAGAATACGAAAAAATACATTTACTTTTATAGAAAAAAAATATTTATTTTCAAAATATAGGATTAGAAAAAAACAAATCCCCCTCAATTGACACCACTAAAAAATGATATACTGGACAAGTTCACCCATATTGCAGAAGGCTTCAGAAAACAAGCTAGAAAGTTCTAGCGATATACTAATATTCAAAAAGAAATAAACAAAGGGGGAGTTTATAAAGGCATTGATTATGAAAGATACACTGGACGAACATAACGGCATGGCAGCAAGTTTTGTATGAAAGTAAGTTAGTATGTCTGTGGGGTTTTATTTTTAATTTTTGCTTTTGCTGTTTTGTTTTTGCCATGGTCCGAAGAGGTCTTTAAAGCATTAAATATCTATCTATCTATGTCTTGATGGTTACTTATCTCTCCACTTCTTTATTTATAATTGAAACTTTCTCATCCAAATTTAAATCATACAGCATCAGCCCCAACTAATCATGGTTGAGGCAATTAGACGCAACCGTGTAAAGAACTAACTTTAGCCGATAGTAAACGAAAAATTACAAACGCGTAAAATATCCAACGAGGAAAAATCGCAAATTGAAGCTGATTGGTTAATGATCAAGGCCATATCCAGAAAGAGGGTTATGGTGTTTGACCCCCCCCCCCCCCAAAAAAAAAAATTGTCAGACTCGTAATACATAACAAAAATGTATATAAACTAACTTGTGATGTGTTTTCTATACCCCCTCCTACAAATGATAACTTTTATTCTGGCTAATCTTCAAGGAGGCACACTTGTGCCTCTATAAAGAGGCGACCCACCACAATGTTAAGCGATTTCAGGTCCTAGAGGTCGCAGAGAGACGGCGGTAATCGCATTTTGTAGCCCAAGCTCAAACTAAGAAACTTGCAAAATTTAATCCTCCTCCGACTTTATCTTCATGGGTTAAACTGGGCCGGAATTTTCGACCCTCCCACCATAGCCCCCCTTTAAAGTTGTTCGATTGGGCTTAAATTTAGAAGTTAAGCTTTCCTAGGGCCCGGGAACCTATCCTCGAAATTTCAGCTCAATCAGATCACTCCTTCCCTGTTTTCAAAAAAACAAATATAGCCACTTAAAATTCATTTCTTTTTTTTTTCTTAGCCACGCCTACAGGCCACAGTTGGCAACGAATCCGGTTGAATGAGGACTCATTTGAAGCAGAATTCGACCTGTTAGGGCCTTTTGATATTTTCAGACCGAAAAAATTATCCCCCGAATTTACATTTACGAAAAACCTTCTTTTCCTATATTAGCCCATGTTAATTTTTCCGACCACAACCCCCCTTTAACGTTGTCTGATCGGGCTGAAATTTGGAGGATAATCTTTCCTGGGGCCTGGGAGCTTATCCTCGAAATTTCAGCTCAATCTGATCACTCCTTCCCTGTTTTTCAAAAACCAAATACCAAGTTTTTTGGGAATTTGCTTGCGTCGAAAATAGCTTCCATATACTAAACAACAATTACTGTTGTGTCTGTATAGTCTAGCGGTTAGATTCCAGACTTTCAGGCGGAAAAATCGGGTTCGATTCACCATCAGAGTAATGTTTTTAATACTGAATTCAAACTTTAAAAAGAAACCCAGTTTCTTTTTTAAATTATTTGAAAAAAAATTACGTTTTCTAAAGAGTTAAAGAGGCTGAGTTACAAGGAGCAATAATAAGTAATAAACTGTACAAAAACGTGCAGAAATTATTTGAAAAAAACTATGTTTTCTAAAGAGTTAAAGAGGCTGAGTTACAAGGTCGAACCTTAAAACGTACAGGGATTAGGAGGCACAGTTGGGCGGCTGCCGCCCCCCAAACCCCCGCTTTCGCAGCCTTTAAATAAAAAAAAGTTTTTTAAACTGAAAGTAAGGAGCGACATTAAATCTTAAAACGAACAGAAATTATTCCGTATATGAAAGAGGCTGTGCCCTCCTCAACGCCTCGCTCTTTACGCTAAAGTTTGACTTTCTCACAACTCTTTTTTTAAACAATAAAAACTTTAGCGTAAAGAGCGAAGGGTTGAGGAGGGCACAGCCCCTTTCATATACGGAATAGTTTCTGTTCGTGTTAAGATTTAATGTCGCTCCTTACTTTCAGTGTAAAAAAGCTTTTTTTTTTTTTATTTAAAGGCTGCGAAAGCGGGGGGTTTGAGGGGCGGCAGCCCCCCAACTGTGCCTCCTAATCCCTGTACGTTTTAAGGTTCGACCTTGTACTCAGCCTCTTTAACTCTTTAGAAAACGTAGTTTTTTTCAATATCATGAAGGATCGAAATAAAAAGGCACCATTTGTATCGCCTTAGCCCAAACCATTCATATACAAGAATTTCAGTCCCGAGTTTTCAGCAATAAGGAAAATAAACTTTTTTTGCAAAAGAAGCACTTATGTTTCAATTCGTTTTGTTTTTCGTTGCCGCTAGTTTATAGAGACGTTTAAGGACTTACTTGAAAGCTAATTTACATCTTAGTCCTTTTTGTAAATTTTAATTTTAATAGTAACAAACAGTAATAACAATAGTAACAAGTAAACAACAATAGAATTTTCTAGCTTAGAGCTACAAAAACGAAATAGCTGGTTCAGCTGTTATAACCACATTAATGATATATTTGCTCAAAGAGCGTGACAAAAGAGAATTTTGATAGTTACTAAAAATCTGGTAAACACACGAGAAGAGAAGTTTCATTAATGCTGATGAAATAAAACAAAATGAAAATATACTAGTGTATGAACATAATTGGGCTATATATTTGCATATTAAGGAGGGGGAGGGTAAAGCATGTATATATTAAATACGTAACCTAACCTAACCTAGGTACCTTTTTTCGCCCCTTCAACCCCAAAAAGCTAAAGTTTAAATCTGTGTCACGGAGTGAGCAATACCTCACAAGGCAGCGAAAACCTGCTTTTCATATAGCATCTTTGATATTCCGATGCTGTCTTTATCGCGTGTTTACCGGATTCTTAATAAATACCGGATTTTTCTACGCATAGCACATTTATATAAAGCACACTTTAGTTCTTTAAAATATTCTTTTAAAAATACTAATATACTCCTCCGCACAAAGGCCACACCTCGGTACACCTTTATTGATTGATTTTTATTTCCTGGGGAGGTGTTCGCAAGAGCATATTCGAAAATGAATTTTGAAATTTTCCAGTCTCTTCAGAGTTCCACTCTAACTTCCTGCCATATATTCCTAGATATTTGCTAGTAATTTGATTACATCACTTGAGATACTTCTCAGGGATCTGAACAAATCTCTAGGGTTTTGATCAACCACTAATGTTATCATATCACCGTGAAATTATGAGACAAAGTTACAACTTTTAAAATACAAATTTTTCTAAGCAAGTCAAATTCGAACAATACCTTTTTATTTTTAAGAGGGTGTCCTTCTGTACGGTTTGGGGACCCCTCCACCATAGCCTTGAATACAAGTATGAATACGAAAGTGTATGTTTTATCTCCGTGGATAAATCGCACGCGAAATTTTATAGATACACGTATAATTTTGCTCCGATTGAAATTCATGAAGATCAACAGCTGGACAGACTGAAGAATCACGCTACCGCTTTTAATCCCCCTCTTTTCAATATGAATAACTACCATCAGACAATACTGCCCTAAATACGAGTACCGTGCTTAATAGTAAGCTATTTGTGGTGACAGAACACACTTTAGCAACCTATAAATTTGCCATATAGTACATAAATGAACAAAAAGTGTAGATACTGAGGAATTTATATAGTTTAGATGATAGCACACGCCATCTATGAAGAAATGCTAATAAAAAGAATAAAAGCAAATATTCCTTTTTAGAGACCGCTAGTAAACAGAATGATTGGCATGTACATCAACCTTCTTATTTTTCAAGCGATCAAATGACAAGGGCGGATCCAGGACCTTTTTAGGGGGGGGCAAAATAGGTTGAGCTGATAAACTTGCGTTAAGAGCAAGTTGAATAAACGCAAACTTGCGTTAATTAAGTAAATTACACTAATTTAGACTATGTCAGGGGGGGGGTGCGCCCCCTCACCCCCTCCCTGGAACCGCCATTGTCAAATGAGGAATCTTTGAAAGGGAAAGATGCAAGTAATTTAAAGGCTCGATCATTTTGATTACTTCTTGAATCTTGATAGAGTTTTTCCTCTGTGCCTATAATAAGTTTTTTTTTTAAACCTGCCCATCTCTCTTTGACTCTTTCCATATCACTAATTGCAGCCCAGCTCCTATCTTTAACTAGGACGAATTCAGATTGACTATTCCCTCTCGATTTATTAACATCCCAGTACAATATTTTCCTATTATGCAGTCTGGCTGCATCTTCCAGATCTTCATTAATTTTATCCATGGCCTCCACTTAACGCCTCTTTAATATAAATTTTAATCCTTTCTTCACTTTATTTACACTCCTCTTAAATTCCAAATGATCTATCCCCCAAATAATTCTTGTATAGGACCCTTCTCCTCTCTATTAACGATGAAGCATTTTCACAAATATTCCTGGATGCGTTTCTAACTTTCTTGCCTAAGACACCATCAGCGACTTTAAAAACTATTTTCCTAAAATTATCCCACCCATCTTATATATTATGGTACTTGTATGGAATCTAGTAAACACGTGAAATGTAAATTTTGGTTAATGCTAATGAAATGATAACAAAATAGGACGAGAACAAAATAGTTTAGAAACAGATTTGGGCTATAGGCCTATATTTACACATTAGGGGGGGGGGGTAAAGCATAGCATATATTAAATACGTAACCTAACTTAACCTAGGTACCTTTTATTGCCCCTTCAACGCCAAAAAACTAAAGATTAAATAGTTTCCACGAAGTGAACAACAACACTACCGGAAACCCGGTTTTGAATAGCATCTTTGACATTCTATATGCGTTTCTCTTCGCGTGTTTACTAGAGTCCATACAAGTACCTATATTGCTAAATTTTAATCTCTCCAACTCAGTATTCAATTGTTCCTGGATAGTTTATCTCACAATCGGATCCTGGTGTCTACTAATGTAATAACTTCCTGGAAGGGTACCCTTTCCTAAATTTCAGCTTTAAATTAACCCTAGACACTACTAAACGGTGTTCTTTACTTTTAGCACCAATAACTGAGCTCCTATATACCCTAGTATCTTGTATTGATCCTGCCAGTCTTCGGTTTACAACAACATAATCAATAAGGTTAATTGTTTTACAATCATGTGAATATCTTGTTAACTTATGAGCAACTATATGACCAAATGCTGCATTGGTTATAACTACATTGTTATGCATGCAAAATTGAAGCAGTCTGTAACCCTTACTGTTTTCTTTTCCTACACCAAATTTACCTAGGCTAGGATATCATCTATTCCTATTCCTACTGACCTGAGCATTAAAATCCATTAAAGTAAAAATAACATATTCCTGGGCTGAATTAACTGGGATCCATATGATCCCTGGGATCCTGTTTAATTGTCCCAGTAGCTGTAAGTAAAATGGAGATAGGAGTAACTGCTATCTCCATCAATCGGTTCGACAGGGGCATATACTACTATGACTAATATCATGTACGTTTTAGTCATAAAATGAGCGATTAGTATTCTATTAGAAATACCTTCCCAGCCTAAACAAGACTTGGCAGCTTCCTTATTCATCATGAGCCCTACTCCCTACCTATGCACCCCACCCTTCCTGCCTGAGTAAATAAATTCTATATCATCTGATTTCATCTCACCTAATTTCATTCATTACTAAATTCAAAACAAGGTAAACCAAGAAAACTAAAAATGACTGAACAACTTTGAAGTTCAAATGTATTTCTGGGCCTAATTCCATTGATATTCACAAAATCGGTAAAAATTGATATTTTCAACATTTTTCTATTTTTAACAAGGCGCAACGCTTCCATTTTCCTAGTGAAAGTTGTTTATGGAGCCTCTCTTTTAAGAGGACTCTTTGTAAAACTTACCCCTCCCCGCCCCCCCCTTGTTCGGGATTGTAGGAAAGCCACAGTTTTTTTTGAAATTCTGATAAGATGTCTTGAGGGGCAGTGACGGGACCTATAGACACAATTTGGCGGTTAGCGGTCCTTAGATCGTGTTCCGCCCTTAAAAAGACGCTACAATTTTAATGTGTCATCAAATGAGTTCTCTCCTTACTTCTCAGAACCATTCAGTAAATTTGATGAGGCTGAGAAAATAATTGCATGAGTCATCTTGCCCTTTACCTAAAAGCCAACACTATTACTTTGAGAATATTTTGAGTTAGATGCTTTTTTATTTGAAAAACTAGTTCCTTTTCTCTACTTTTCCCTAAGTCTATAAATTGCATAATGTCAATCATTTAGTTTCCTTTGAGGGGCAAACATCTGGATCGAATCCAAAACTTTTTTTCAATCTATACATGATAAGAACGATTTTGATCAATAAACGAAACATTAGAAAATATCTCTAACCGTATAAAAACTCACTAAGCCTATATGCAGGATTATATTTGATCCAGGAGGGGGGTATGTTTAGGTTAGGGGTATGCAATTTTCTCTCAGCCCCGGCAAACTTCAAGAAAAAGTATTGGAGAGAACTTGCAAAATCGCAAACCTTTCGAGAAGTCAGGGGAAGTCTTAACAACAACAAAAAAACATTACCCCCCCCCCCAAAAAAAAAAAAATTACCAAAATGACATGATAAAAAACGAAAAAAACTGAATGGTTACATTGAGGTTACCTGATTGCTTAATAATAAAGTTTATTTTATTAAATAGAAGATTAAAACTTTAAATATTAGATAAACATAGATGCATAGGCTATATATTAGATAAAAAATTACTTTAAAAAATTTAAGATTAAGTTTACTAGAGATTTTGAAAAATAATTACAGCATGGGGAAACATAGCGACCCAATTCAAATTGAAATTCAGACACTTTATTGACCTCCAAAGTTAGAGAGTATAAAGAAAAAAATAAGATCAACAAATTGGGCATATACAAAAAAAAACAAAATTACAAATATAAATACCGGCCAAAATACACAAGCCTAAATAATCCTTATAAAAATTATCCTGTTTCTTCAATGACATCATGAAAATTAACACAGAGAATCAAAAAAAATTGTTGAGAAAATTCAAAAAAAAATTTATCTAAAATGCAGAATTACACATTTTTGTACATAGGAGCTGGAAACTCCTGGAGTGAGGTTCTCTGACAGGCTGAATCTGATAATGTGTTTTTAATTAGGCTTATAGCTTTTTGTGGATAATGTTAAACTTAATTAATTGTATATATTCATAATCAGCATAAGAAGCCGATTTTTTGAAATATTAATTGCTATCAAAATTCCTTTTTTAGAGTTTCGGTTACTACTGGGCCGAGTGAATCTTTACAGTTCGTCACCACGAACTATTTGATTGTAATGCGTTCCCTTTCTGTTATGAAAGCAACAAAGAAAAATAAACCAGTAATGTGGTGTCAGTAGAGTCGATTGGCGTGGGAACAGAGGGGTCGTTCCCCCAGGATATATTTCTGTCCCCCGTCCCTTATGAAAAGAAGCTTTTCTTCATTAAAATGAGAACCAGAACACATTTACCTCCCCCCAACCCTTATATATGTATAGGGCCCTTAGCCCTCAACCCTAAATTTCCCTGAATTGACGTCATCATGCTAGGTCCTGATTTTAAAACCATAGCCCCGGAAATGCGTGAATCTGTTGATTTAAGGGAAAAAATACAAGAATTGTCAGTGACAAATGTCAGTGACTTTAAAATTCTTTTTACATATCCTACAGCCTTCTCATATTTTTTAATAGCAAAACCTACACATTCAAGCAGCCATTAAACCACAGTCTATACCTAAAAGTGGAACAATTATGCGAGACCAATTTAAATATTTCACGCTACATTATTTTGTCTATTTTATAGTTTTATTATGTATGAGAGTAATGCTGTATTCACATATGGTACAAATTATGCGTACCAGACTAGTAAGTGTGAAAACACATTTATCAGAATAATAAATCTTAGTTTAAAGAAAAATGACGCAGCAACTCAAGGCAAACTGAAACAAGGATTTTTTTTTAATTAGGCACCTGTGTAGTAGAGAGGGGGGATGAATTTAGCCCCCTTATTGTTAACTTCTTCTATTCATTATTACATTGTGTACTAACTTTTCATAGATTAATTTTGTTTGATTTAATTTAAAAGTAAAGAAAAATTCAATTAAATAAAAAATGTAAAACAAAGTTGAAAATTAAAAAATTATTTTAAACAAAATTAAATTAGTTAAGAATTGATATTAATAGCATAATTATGAATTTTTTTTTTTTTTTTAATTTGTGTTATATAAGTTAATTAACGTAGTTTGATCTAAATTAATACATTAGCTACGAAAGGAGTCTGAATCGACATACAGCAGACCATCAATTTAAAATAGTTTTTAAGAATTACCCAAAAATCAATTAAATAATACGGGCAGCCTCAAGGACATCTGGAGAAATATTAACAAGAGGAGGGGAGTACTGGAGGGGAGAGGAGGAGATGAGGGGTAAAAATCCAAAAGCAAGTCAGGTTTTAGATGAGTTTTCTTTTTTGCTCGAAAGATTCGTATGGACGTTAGTGTAAATTGCACGGTTCTAGACGTTTACCCCCCCCCCCCAAAAAAAATTCCCCACCACGAAAAATACCCCCTCGAGTAAAATACCCCCTAGAAAATATCCCCCTCCCGTGGAAAATCCCCCCCCCCACGGAAAATAAGACTTTCCAAATTTGATTATTTTATTTGAGTTTTTTTCCGTAGGGAGAAGGAATTTTGGTACTTGTATATTATACGCCACTCACTCAAGTTTATGCTGTGTAAAACTCGAGAACAAACCCATTTCTCCAGTAGTTCCTTTCAGCTTAGCGCGAGACAAGACAACGTCAAGTGACAGAATCGATGGGAAATATATAATTTGGGCTGTATATTTGCACATAAGGGGAGGGGTAAAGTATTTGGACAGTTTGAAGTCAGAAAACAATTCTTACTTAATAATAAGGAGAACAGCTGTACCTAACACATTTTGCATGCAGACCCACTATCTTCATCCTCCCCCCCCCGTAATGTATAAATATTTGCTTCTAAAAAATGTCTTTCTAAAGTAACGAAGAAACTAATGAAGAAACCGGTTTGTTCTTGAGTGGTACACATCGTAAATTCGAGCGAGTCGCGTATAATACACAAGTATTGGAATTTTTCATGGAGAGAGAGCCAGATTTCCCGGTGTTATTTAAAAAACAATCAGAAATTAAATTTTAAAAAAAACAAGTTTTTTCAACTGAAAGTAAGGAGCACCGTTAAAGCTTAAAACAAAGAAAAATTATTACTACATGAAAGGGGTTGCCTCTTCCATAACACCTTGCTCTTAACGCTAAAGTTTTGACTTTTGTCCTAATTATTTAAAAACGACTCCTGAAACACAATGGCCGTTTTTATCCGCGTATTTTCCGGGGGGGGGGGGTTAAACGCCAGCCACCAAATTGCGCGGAGATAAGTTACTCTACCTCCGAAGGGGGTAGTTCCCCTCTATCCACCACTGAAGGGCTAAATATGGAACTGACAAATGTCAAACCGTCTTTGAATGTTACTAATTTTACCCTTTTCTCAATCTTGGTCTTCTAGGAGAAGAGGCCGAATCTGCCTCCGCTCCTCCATAGCCACACAGGAGTAGCTTACAAACAAAGAATTGATAGAGGCCTGCTTTTTCTTCTAGCCCTATTGTGTCTCATTACTTTTTATGCTAATTTTAATTCTTAATACCTTCATCTGCAGTTGTTAGCTAGATCATAAAAATTCAGAATCGATCATCCTAACTCGACAGCGAAGAAGAACATTTAGTTGATTAGTATAAGTATTAGAGACAGCGATGATGAATCCGATGGTACTTCCGCATTAAATGGTACACGTTCGAGAAGTGAAGTTAGGTTAATCATAATGAAATATACCAAAATATGATGGAAAATATGATAGTTTAGTAACAAAATTAAGGAAACTGCAAAAAAGAATTATGGAGGGGGGCCGCCCAAACCGCATTATATTAAATACGTAACCTAACCTGACCAAAATACCAACTAAATATTAATTAAAATATAGCTACAATGTAGTTTTCCACCGAGCCGAAGCTAATTGTCTGGTATAAAGACCGTGAAAACCGGTTATTGTCTGATCTTTGCGAAACAAATTTTCGAGTGTGTACCTTATAATACGGAAGTACGGATCTGATTTTTAAATATGTGGAAGCTTACACAAGTTTTTTATAAAAGCTAAAATTTTGGGATTGAATTTTTAACGCCAGAGTTTCTATATGCAGATTTTCAATTTTTGGCATTAAGATGTAGAGGGAGGGGGGGGGGCAAAAATGTGAAAAAATCAGCAAAGATGAACAAAAACATAGCTTAAGAAGGTATATCTTTCCTTTAAAAATGTAGTTGTCTCAGGGAATCAACATATTGTCAAAGTTCAAATTTGATTGGAGGAAAAGCATTGTCAAATTTAACTAATTAGTTCCGCTTAATGTTTTTAACAAGTAAAGATAGTGACACTGACGAAATTGTGCTAATGCCCTAGTAATTCGATAGTACTAAAACAATCTGAGGAGAAATATTAGAAAAAAAAATGTGTGAATAGACCAAAAGAGGCGGTAGCGGGGATAAAAAAAATGTCTTTCTCTTAAACTTTAAATTTATACAAACAATTAAGTCAAGAAATAGATGCCATTTCCAGAGCAGAAAAGGATAGGAATACTGAAAAGTACAGTGTTGAAACTGGCATCGTCAAAAACCTTTAACCAAAGGTTTATAGTTCCCCATCATGGTTAGAGCAGTAGTTGTAGCCAATTTAAGGACGATCCCCGACCCATACTAACCATAACGTAAATTGTATTTTCAAAGAAATTGTCTCGTGAAAATAAATCCCAATTGTAACTATGACAAGGGTTATCAAAACTTAGTAGAGGAGTAAATCGTAAAAAAAAACGTAAAAAAAAAAATTATAGTTACTAAAAACCATAATGTGACATCTGTAATTCTAGAAAATATCTGACGTTTAATTTTTTCCTGGATTAGTATGTACCGGTGTAAACGGTGCAACTATGTCCCGGCGTGTCCAGTGTAAACAGGCATATACGAAAGAGTCGTGACTAGTGATGGGATAAAGCTGTTTTTTTTTCTGGTTTCGATTACTGTCCTGATAAAAATGGTGTTGGGATGTCCCGGTGTAAATGGTGTAGGTACGTCCCACTATAAGTGTCTGGTATAAATACAGGAACATACGAAGGAGTATAATGGGATGATGCCATCATTTTTTTAGGTCGATTAGTGTCCCGGTACATACGATAAAGGCATGTCCCGGTGTAAATATGTAAGAGGCAAGGAGATACTTGCTCCAAGAATGTTTGTGCCCCATAATTTCCAAATACCTCTTTAGATATTTCCACTGAATTAATTGACACAATTGCACCCTTAGATTCTAAGAAATATGCCCCCTCCCTAATTTTCATAAATTGAAGCCACCACCCGCTTGTAAAGTAATTTTTGCAAATGGCTATAAAAAACACTAGTAAGTACACCGAAGGCTTAAAACTCGGTAAGAACTTCAAAACAAGAGAACCTCATTTGAATTTTCATTGATGCTTTTCTGACAATTCCCTCCCCCCCCTAATGATTCAATTATTGGATTCACTGAATATCGAGATAGCTAAGTAATAGACATACTTTTAAATCAGAATTTCATCCTGAATATTTACATATAAATATATAAATATATATATATATATATATATATATATATATATATATATATATATATATATATATATATATATATATATATATATATATATATATATATATATATATATATATATATATATATATATATATATATATATATATATATATATATATATATATATATATATATATATATATATATATATATATATATATATATATATATATATATATATATATATATATATATATATATATTATATATAGGTAGAACTGTGCGGCACATGTGTTACTTCAAGCTGTATACTAGGTGCAGAAAGTGGCAAACCCCTCAGTGAAGTTTAGCCCTTATTTCTATAGGATTATAGATGTATATCTTGATCAGGCAATATAATTATTATTTTATTATATTATTATTTAACTAACGATAATTTAATTATTACGACTCTGTAAATCTTTGTAGTTTTTTTTCTTTTTTTTGGGGGGGGGGGCAACTTTGCCTTACAAAGTCCTTAAATATCTGACGTTCCCAATCAGGAATGTGAATAGCGGAGGGAAGGCGGTTGTATATCCTAGAAAATCCTAAATTTATTTGAATTTATGGATAATTCTTATTCAAAGTATCAAGTAGAATTTATTTTATTTTGATTATCCCCCCCCCTACCTTGTCATTATTTGATCCCCCAGAAAAAAATTGGCACTTTTATTTTATAGTGACCATACTGTTGTTCTTGATCTGTTTAAAACTGGTTTCTCTGTATGCACTAAGAGATAATAAGCTTAGCCTGAGTGAGATAAACTGCTATGCAGGTATATTTTAATAAAATATTTAACATATAGAGTTGGTTAGGTATTTAATATAATGCGTTCTGGGCAGCCTACTTTCCATAATTCTCTGTTGTAGTTTCCATAATTTTGTTTCTAAAGTATTATATTTTTCATTATATTTTGGTATCTTTTATTAACGATTAACCTAACTTCACTTGTTGAGCGTGGTCGCTATTATACAAAAGTTCCAAAAATTCAGCCTACGTACGTGTTCCTATTATGAATTTTGAACATAAAATCACTAAGATTGCATGCACAGGGGGATCCTTTGGGCAAAGGCGGATCTAGAGCAAAATCTTGGGAGGTGAATGCAAGAGGAGTGAAAATAATTGACCAAATTAACAAGTTTATTAAAAAAAAGGGAAAAAACGAAAACGGGATGGGGGTACCAGAAAAAATCTTGGGGGCCCCCCAAACCCCCTGGTTCCGCCCCTGCCATCAAGCCTCTTTTTCCCTAATTGCATTAATATTGTTTACGATATTTCCTTTTAGTGCAAAAATCTTCCACAGAATTAGTCAATAATTTGGCCGAAGAAAAATCCTGCGTTTGTGGCTAAACCATCTATTATTTTGGCTAAGAGATTTCTGAATAGCGCATAATCTCCTTTCTTTAAAATGTTAGGTTGTCACGATTCTATTCCGAACAAACACGAGAGACACATTGCATGGAAAGAAATAAGTAATCAATAGACAAAGGCATTTATAGGGTAACTACAAACAGATCCCATAAAAAGGTTTCTTAAATATAGAAGTCGTATCTGTCATTAATGCTGTATCACCTGTCAGAAGAGCAGTAGGCATGAAGCAATCAAAGAGAGTTATTTGCCTACCTGTCAGTATCAATAAACGCAGATGTCCATCGAAGAGTGCTGGATGTCAGTCCCAAACCATAGGGTGATTTTACATGTACAGCGTCTTGAGAACAGGTATACGGAAGCAATACAGTGAACAGGAACAGGCAATTGTAATAGTGGGCCATCTGTAAGAACGAAGAGATTTAAACAATTTCATGGAAACTTGAAAATAAGTTTAACGTCAAAATGGGCATGGTGGCTCATACCCCAAACACTCCAGCGACAAAAAGAAAAGAAAATGACCCAGTAGCGGTTCTGGCATCGGTGAGGCCGGTGAGAAAGTCTTTATTAGCCCCCCCCCGGTGCTTATGTATTATACGAGAAACACTCGATAAGTGAAGTTCGGTTAATGCCAATGAAATAAAACAAAATATGATGAAAATATGATACTTTATTAGTAAAATTGTGAAAACTACAACTTAGAATTATGTGCCCAGAAACGCAGAAATGTCCTTAAGAATTGCGTTGAAAAAAGTTCTACCTTCTGCCTTTACTGCCGCCTTAAGAGTACAAAGTCATGGCGTGTCCATTGGCACCAGCCCCTTATCCTGTAAAGATATAATTGCCTATTCTTCGTCCCTTGGCAAATCCCAAATCCTAATTTGAACATCCATGGTGAAACACTCTATTCTATCTCACTATCCATTGCAAACTAATCGGTTAGTGTCCAATCTGATCTTCGCGATCCAAATTCTCGAGTGTTTATCTGATCTTAGCGATAGAAATTCTCAATTGCTTTTCGTATAATAAATAAGCCCCCCCCCCGCCTCCCAAAAATTTTCGGGCCAAATTTTAATAAAACTTTCATTGGTAGAAAAAACTTTTATTTATTAACAAAATTTGGATACAGAGTATCATAAAAAACATTAAAATTAATTAAATTCAGTCTACGTACTTTTATTTTCAAGGAATGGTGATGAAAATATGGGGAAAATGAAAATTTAGCATTGAATTTGCTTAAAATTACTGCCAGTTGTCCCCTTTACTTTATTTTAATAAAAATAAATTTCAAAAATTCACAAAAGATTTTATCCGCAAAATGTTTTTTTTTTAATTTTGCACCCCTAGAGTTTCTATGCCTGGGGCAACTGCCCCCTCTTCCCCTCAAAACTGCCTGTAACCCCACCCTATCTAGGTGCATTTTTATTTAAATTGGTCGCCAGATCTGGCGTTATTTGGCCAACTTTGCCTGACAAAGACAAATGAATATAATGATTTAGCCATGGTAATAGACTGAGTCAAGCGAAACATTCGTATAAACATAGACCATGTATTCCAAGTTACTCCTACTACTACTACCACTACTAACAATACACTGGAGCACCAAACCCTAAGGTTAAAACAGCTATATGCGTCTATCCCAATCTGTTCAAACCTCTTTACATCCAAAAAGGTTTGATGAAAGGTTTCCCCTGGGCAAGGAAGGGAGCACTCCTGTGAAAATATTTTATAGGGTGATTTTTTTTTTAATTGCAGACAGTGTGCAAAAAAAAAACTTTTTTTAGAACAACACTTTAAATAAGAAAATTCGGCCAGAAATTTCTAACAATTGAATTTCCAATGGATACGAAGTTTCCATTAATGCCATCACGCAAAAATTGAATTTGAAAGTTTTTTTTAACGTTTTCTGAATAACCAGTGGCGAAATTTTTATCATCTAAATCATGGAAATAATAGAACTGAAATATTCTTATATTTTCTGAACTTCCATCAAATGTGGAATGTTCACAGTTTCCATCATGGTAAAAACAGAACAAATATTTCAAATATTTTTAGAATTTTTTACAGAAGCAAACTTTTCATCATTTCTATTGCTCAGATATTGGATCAGACAATTTCTTCTATCGGACCCAAAATTTCCATTATTTCCATTATAAAAACATTGGAACTGAAAACCACTGTTGTTTTTTAATTACTATTCTTCGTGGAAGTCCAGAAAGGACTTCCATATCGTTATGGATGACTGCATAAAAGACAAAGGATTAACTTATACAGCGCCCATTTTTGCTGAAAAGCGCTACAAAACAGCGTTTCAGAGAAAAACAAAAGTCATAATCCAACCTAAAGAGAGTATGAGATCGTGTTATACGATTTGAAATGCAAAGGACCTCAAAGAGGTCCTTTGTAGACCCCATGGTGCAGATCAAGAATATCCAAGAGCCAAACTGGGCCTCGGGGATAAATTATTGTAGTTTGTACTGACTATATAATTGAAACGGACACGTACACTTGGGGGGGGGGAGGTTTGGGCACCCTTAGATCCTACATATTTCGAATTTCTAGGCACTGCTTATTCAACTATCACGATTGAAATGGGTTTCGTTCTTTTTACTGGCTTGATATTTCTAAAAACAGAAAAAAAAGCTTGCCTCTCCAAGAACTGTATTATCTCCCCAGAACTAAATATATAATTAAATATATAATAAGGACTATGCAAAAATAAAAAAATCTTTTTTAGTATGGGAATGTTCGGAATTTATTTATTTCTCAACAAATTTACAACAAAAAGAACGTCTCGACATAATCTACTTCGTATGGTTCTATGGCCAGAAAAAAGGAGATAAACAAAAATAAAAGAACTGAAAAATGAATTGAGAGAAAACTTTAAAAAAAAAAGAATTCAAACCTTCAAAAAAAATCCCCGCCTTAAAAATCCAAAAATCACAAGCCAGGCAAAATATAGAAAAATGAATCACGCCCTCTCTCTTTGTCCTATCTTTAAAGTACCTATGCTACCAAAAAATAATATTTTCACTCCTTGAAAGCATCTCTTAGGTCTATTCAGTGGCAGTTTTAGGGAGGGGACATTTGCCTCGGGCGCAGAAATTTTATGGGCGCAAAATGTCAATCTAACATTTGTAAAAGTTTTGTAAATTGAATCCAAAATTTTCATTTTTCTCATATCTTTTGCCATATAGATTAAGAAAAGTCAAATTCAAGTAAATGATAAATTTGGTATAGATGAAAATTTGGTTAATAACTGAAAATTTTGTTAAAATATGGCCTCAAAATTTTATGAGACAAGAGGGACGCTAATCAAGACTTTGCCCCGGGTGCAAGATAGGTCCGAGCCACATCTGGGTCTATTCATACCTAAAAACGACAATTTTCTAAGATTTTTCTTTTAGTTGTTGCAAAATCGTACAGTTTTTACGGTAGGACCACATCAGTCAGTTTTGTCCCGCTGAACCATCAACAGGGATAACCAAAACCAATCACTTAAATTTAATAGCCCTCTTAGCGATTGGGCGCCTACTTCAAGAAATTACGTACATCAGGTGGCGCGTGCCAAGTATGGTAGAAACTGGGCCAATCGTGGCGGAGCTGTGAAGCTGTGAAGCACAAGTTGAGTTCTGAGATGTACACCAAGGGGGCCTTCTATGACTAATCTTGAACTA
The DNA here is from genome assembly GCF_049724085.1 of Artemia sp. Qi Xiang Cuo. Taxonomy (NCBI): domain Eukaryota; kingdom Metazoa; phylum Arthropoda; class Branchiopoda; order Anostraca; family Artemiidae; genus Artemia; species Artemia sp. Qi Xiang Cuo. Next base: position 16,705,042 of record NC_142812.1, on the reverse strand, counting down.
TGAAAACAGTTGTGTGTCGTTATAAAAAGGATACCTGAAGCCAAGTATATTTCTCAGTGTGCGTACAGTCAATAGGTTTATAATGGCGAAGAATGTTATACGTTGTTTCGAAAAGCCTATCCTGTTTTGTGTTACTGATGTGGGATCGGGTTGAAATTTTCAGGACATTTTTTTAAAGGGGGAAAGAGGGTAAGGACACTTTCAATTTGGTGCTGAAGAGGGGGATGTCAAATCTAGCGGTTCTTAAAAACGAGTAAAATCACGAAAAGCTTTTTTGTATGATTACGATCAATCCAATCCAGTCTGGCAGTTGAAAGTCTTGGGCCTAAAGCACTGCGGAGAAACGTGACTTCTGTCTTCGCCTTCATTTCGTATTTCTATGTATACAATTGATAAGTGTCTGTAACTTCAAGCCAATGAATTTGATTCCGTCTGACTGCCCAAAGCAACATGTTCCTTTACTTATGACTAAAATTTCAAGTTAATTTATTAAGCATCCAGGGAATCATTTTCTCACCAACTGTAATCCAGGGGTACCGATTCAATAAAACACGAAAACGTAAAGGGAGGGGCAAGGATTTTTTTTTACAATTTCTTTCAGTGAAGATTGAAAGAGGTCTTTTTCGAAATCAAGGACGGTAATATTGTTCCTTTTTCAATGGAGATATGAAAAAATTCAAAATATAGGGAGGAAGGATAAAATCTTGGAAGGCAAAAGACAGTTATCAAAAACGAGTATAAGACCATTTGAATGATAACAATCAATACAACATATCCAACCTCTTGGAAGTAAGACTTGGCCTAAAGTACGTCTTTCTTCGACTCTAATCAAATCTCGTTAACACCTTTTTGTATGAAGAAACTTTCAAAGAGAAACAGGGAGATTGTTTTCCTATAGCTCCTTGGTAAACAAAGCGCACTAATATCCCCAGTTTATATCTATAATGTATTTTCGTAAGCTAATACATTCTCTTTATTACTCGAGTCAGGGACGTATCCAGGATTTTTTTTTTCGGGAGGTAGTGGTGGTGGTGGTGGTACAAAATGACTTTTTTTGGGGGGGGGCATTTACAGAAAAACCTAAAAAAATATCGAAAATTCATTTATATTCATATTAGTTACGTTTTTACGAGTCCGATCAACATTTCGGAGAGGGGGGGAGATAGATCCCATAACCCCCTCCTCTAGATATGGCCTTGACTCGAGTTACAAAACAACCTCCGTTTTAAAACTTATTTTATTTTTAAAACTATCGTGTGAAATTTTAGTCAGTAAGAAGCAGGACAAGTTTTTGAGTCTCAAGATTTTTTACAACTAGTCTTTTTGTTTCTCTGTGGCAGCGCTTTATCAAACTGTGAGCCATGGCTCAATGGGGGGGGGGGGTGCAGTGTCAACAGAGGGACGATACGAACTATTCAATTAAACAACTTGGCAAATTGATTGAAATTCCAAATTCTCAATTTTTTTCAAATTCTTTTATACCAGTTTTCAGAAAAATTACAGCTCTGGAAAGTTAAAGTTAATGAAGATGGCTCCAGTGATTGTTTTCTCTAGTTGCACCAGTTTGTAGGCTCCGACGAAGTTTATTTATCTTGTAATACGAAATCTCTTTGTGAAGATCACAGCTAATCAAATGATTCAAAGTATACTTATACGAGACGCTGTATAAAGATAGGCATTACAAAGGGTGTCTCACTCCGGGAACTATATTTAAACTTTAGTTTTTTGGGGGTTTAGGGGGGCTAAAAGGAACCTACGGTGGGTTGATTAGGTTAGGTTACGTATTTAATATATGCTATGCTTTACCCCTCCCCCCTAATGTGAAAATATATAGCCCAAATTTGTTTCTGAACTATTATGTTTTTATCCTATTTTGTTTTATTTAATTAGCGTTAACGAAACTTCCGCTTTTTAAAACAGTACCTTTGATTTTAGTTCATTTTTAAACTAACCAAAACCACATTAAAGTGCACTTCACCAAGCATTAACACCACGACCAGTCGCTGCAACCAAAACCATGGTGGTCATCGAGGTTCAGTCTAGATACTGCCAAAATAGATATAATTAGATATGGTGTAAGCCTAGAATTGGGCTTTTGTGAGGGTAACATGTTAAGAAAACAATTTTTACTTCATAATATGCAGAACAATTGAAATTTACACATTTTCACTGCGATTCCCCTAAAATTTACCCCAAGCCCTGCTAACGTGCGAATATATAGCCTAAATTTTATATTTCCCATGTGTTTCTCTTTTCCTGATTTCGTTAGTGTGTATTTAATTTACGGGTAGACGGGTTAAAACAAGGGCCAGGCACGGCAAAACGCCTGGGAAATATAATATTTGGGCTATATATTTGCTTATTAGGGGGGTCGGTGGGTAAAGTATAGCAAATTCGCAGTGAAAATATGATACTTATCTGTTGAACAGAACACCCTCAAAAATTACGCGGTCTAAGATCTGACAAAGCCGGTTTGAATCAGTTATGGTTTGCTTATTTTGAGTGAAAAAAGTATGATGTAGGTATATTTTATTTAAATATTTAACATTTAGAGTTGATTAGGGGTTAGGTTGGCTCGGGTATTTAATATAATGCGTTCTGCGTGGCCTGCTTTCCATAGTTCTTTGTCACAATTTCCATAACTTTGTTTCTAAAGTATTACATTCACCATGTTTTGGTATATTTCATTAGGATTAACGTAACTTAATTCTCGAGGATGTTCTGTTTAACAGAGAAGTACCCAAAATATGTTAACTATAATTACTCTGAATAATATGAAGTAAAAATTGTTTTCTTAACATGTTTCCCTCTCAGCAGCCCCACTTCTAGGCTTACACCGATATTTTATATTATCCCAAGGAAAAAAGTAGCCAATCCATTTTCGATTTTTCACTGTTAAAAGTGTAATCACTTTTAAACAGGTAATCTTTTTTTAATTTCTGAAGCAGGAAAGAAATCTGAAAAATTCTGATGCATTAGGGGAACCGTGGAAAAAATATGATGCTTTTAGGATGCCGTAACCCCAAAAAATTACTGAGAACCCCTGCTCTATGGTGTCTGCATAAATTATTTTGCTCATTTCCTGAAAATGAAGAAATATTTCAACATTATTCTTGGATTTGATTTATTATCAAGCACTTTATGGAAAAAGATACACCAGTTGAATAACCATTTATAATTATGTTTCGTCTTGTGCAATCCAAATTTTGCCATGTTAATACACTAGAAAACAACCGAATAATTAATAACTAATAATTAAACAAAGGAGCTTATGAAATAATTGCACGAATGGCAGAATAGCGTGATCGTGAACAAATTAAAAATTAGTATAATGTTCTAGATACTTTGCAGTTGCTATGAGATGGTAAGGCCATTCAAGGTAAGAAAAAAAAAGGCAGAACAACATCAAAATAAATTAAGAAGTCAAATAAAATCGAGTAGTTGGGAATCCTGGAAGGTTCAACATCTCGCTCAACAGTTCCTGAAAGTTTCACCGTAATACCCGTAGCTTCAGTAGTACTAATAGAAGTGGTCATAGTAGTTGCTGTCCTATTAGTAATAGTAGAAGTTCTAGCATAAGTAGTAGCAGCAGTAGTAGTAGGACAAGTCGTAGTAGTTGTAATAGTAGTATGCACATTTTGCATAGTTCAACACCCCTCTTAACATGCCCCGATAGTTTCAACTTAATAGCCTAATATATTCAATGGGATAATATTAAAACGTCCTTTTGGCAATCTACACGTACAGGTTTGTCTTGATTGAGCTCAACATTCCCTTAAACATTCCCTGAATATTCCACCTTCTTCCCCATAGCCTCAGTCGTGATAGTAGTCGTAGCAATAGTACCAGAAGTAGCAGTATACAAAATTTACCTTTTGGTTTGTTAAATATCCCTCTCAACACACCCTGAAAGTTACAGCTTAGTACTCTAAGCTATTCCTGAGAAATTCTTGTTAAATCCTTTTGGCAACCGAAATGCGTTTGTTTTGACTTCGTTCAACATCCCCCTAAACATTCCCTGAAAGTCTCACCTTAATACCTTTAGCCTCAGTAGATGTAGTAGTCGTAGCAGTCATAATAGTAGCTATAGTGATAACATGTACAAACTGTCTTCAGGTTAGTTCAACATCCCCGTCAACATGTCCTGAAAGTTTTAATTTAATACTCGAAGCCGTTCCTAAGACATCGCTTCTATGCCTTTTTTAAAACCTGCGTGCATACAGTTTTTTTCCTTTAGTTGAAACACCCCCAAAACATTCCTTGAAAGTTTGGACTTAATACCATCTAGCCTCAATAGTTGTAGTAATCATAGTAGTAGTAGTAGTATGCACATAGTGCATTTTGGTTAGTTCAAAATCTACCTCAACATTCCCTGAAAATTCTAACTTAATAAACGCCATTCTTGAGATTTCTCTGTTACACCCTTCTGGCAATCTGCATGCTCATAGTGTGTTTTTCTTTAGTCCAACATCCCTCTAAATATTTCTGAAAGCTTCACCTTAATACCCTCAGGTCAGTTGTAGTAGTAGTCGCATTAGTAGCAGTATGCACATATCATCCTCTTTTTCAACATTCTCCTCGACACACGCAACAGAATTTGTCCAAAATATATTTTTTTAACATTCCCTAAATGTTATCTTAAATATTCATCCTTATACCCTTAGCCTTAGCATTAGTAGTGTTATATTAATAGTAGCAATAGTAGTAGTGTTTTATTAGCAGTAGCAGTAACAGTAGTGGCGTGCACATACTACCTTTTATTCAGTTGAACATCCCCCTCAAGATGCCCTAGAAGTTTCAGCTTGAAACGATAAGCTGTCCCTGATACATTGCTGATACGTCTTTTTGACAACCTGCATGGATTTAGTTTGTTTATATTCTGTTAAACTTTCCCCTGAACATTTCCTCAAATTTTCGCCTTAATATCCCCAGCCTTAGTGGTAGTTGCTACTAAAGTATTACTTGCTATAGAAGCAGTAGTTATTGCAGCAACAGCATTAGTAGTAGTGGTAGTAGTAGCGTGTAAATACTGCGTTTTTAGTCAATTGATCATTCCCTGAAATTTACAACTTAACAATTTTGCAACACCTACAGACCTTGACCCGAGTACGTTGGGGGTTTAACATCCCCAGAGACAGCCACTGGACCGCTCAACTATACTAATGGTTATCTCAAAATTTTTATTGGACATCTTTGGGGAATTAATGGGTAAGAAAGGGGGGCTCTTTTCCCTCCAACCCCTATTCACTCATTAAAAGGGCAGTAGAACTTTCAATTTCCGATCGAATGAACTCCTTCTGAAGTTTCTACGACAACTCCTTCTGTACAAAGTTCCTTGGTGAAAAAAAAAAAAAAATAAAATGAAGCGCTATCGCGCTGCCTATGACAAGATTATTCTAACTATTAAATTGAATCCTTTAATTTTACCCTTAGATATGATTAATTACTGAATTTACTAATTTTTGCGATTAAATATGATTCTTCCCATTTCGTATCCACATCTGCATCGATTTGAAACCAAAATCATGCAAAGACAATTAATTTACATAACTCAGAAACCGTGGATGAGTCCCATTACCTTTTCTCTCAGGCTATGAGCCTCTCTCCCTTGGTTTGATGAGTCCTATTCGAATGGTTGGCACGCTAAATTTAGAGTCCTTTGTCCGAAGGGCGGGGGTTCGATTCCTGGAGTGGGCGGTTATTCGGTTTGGGACGGGAATCTGTGGCGTGAGTCTGTAGCCTAAGCTACAGCCAAAGTCGGTCCAGCTCTACATGGGTACCTAGAGAAATCTGGGGAGCGTCAGCAGGAAGTATGTGCGAAAGCACAGGATGGCTGGCTCCCAGCCCCCCATTGCACTTCCTGGCTGAAGGGCCTTTAAACGGGGCATTGAAAATCAAGTATTTTGTAGTAGGCATCAAGGCATGGCTAAATGTAGAAAGAAAAAGCCAAGACAGATAGTCCAAGCAATTGAGAGGCAAATGCTTAAATGGCTGCCCACACGGGTAAATGGCGGGAGTAAATATGACTCTCTTTTTGGACACATACTTATTTTTTAGTTTTTGCCGTACCCTAAATAGAATGTGATTGTTAAGGTTAAGTCTAAGTCTAGTTAATTAGTCTAAGTTAATTGTTAAGGTTAAGTCTTGTTGTGCCTGGTTAAGTGGAAACTTATATAAGCATTAAAGTTAGTAAAATCAAGATCCTATTGTTAACAAAAGAGATATCCATAAATATTTTTGCAGTATATCGGGCCAATTAGTGGGCCAAATACAAAAAAAAGAGAAATTTTTTTTTAATCGACAAAGATAAGCAACAAACACATTAAACCAAAATACCTTAAGAAAGTGTAGCTTTCCTTTGAAGGCGTGAATGTCGTTGGTAATAAACAGATTGTTAATATTTGAATCATGAGAACGAAGAGTCCTGTCAAATTCAGTTTTGCTTATTTATTTTTAAAGTTCGGCGTGACAACACTGACAAAAGAGTAGTACTACCGTGAAAACTTCAAAATTTGAAACAACCAAAATTAAAATCTTCGAAAATCTCAGTTTTCCGGTATAAATAGACCTAAAGGGTCCAGAAAAAAAATATAGTTTCATGTCTTTGGTACCAAAACGTCTTGATCATCTATTATGAATTAACTTAATAACTTAATTAGTATTTATCAATTTTTCAGTTAAGGATGAAGATCAAATAGAAACTAAGGAGGAGTACAATCTATATACGATAATGTGATGATGGGGGGGGGTCGATCCTTTTTAGCATGTACTCAAGATTGGATTTCATGGTGAATAGACGACAGATATTGATATGAAGGTGGAGTTGGTAGTTTTGAATCTGGAAGGTGGTGGATTCAAGTTTAGGGATGTGGTTATGAAGCTCGGAGAAATTCTGAGAGAGGTGAAAGAAGGTGGTGAACTTAAATTTGGAGAGATGGCTATGAAATTCAGAGAAATTCCAAGAGAGATGAAAGAAGGCGGTGGAGTTATAAAATTCAAGGAAATGCCAAAGGAGGCGAAGAGTAGTGGATTTAAGTTTACAATGATGGCTATGAATTTAGGGAATTCCAATGGAAGTTGTTCAACAAAGTGAGATCCTCCTGCTACCGGAAGCTAGCAGTCACCCTAAGATGCAAAAGCCTCCAGATCAGGATCAGGAAAAAGCATCACTTCTGATCTCCCGCGTAAATTGGCATGCCGTAGAAAAGAACTGCTATCTTTCAGCTACAATCTGCGTACGTTATCTGATACTTCTACAAAAGGTGCTGAGCCCCGAGTGATAACGAAAGGGATTAGTGTATGGATAGAAGCGAAAAAGTCTTCTAAGAGTAAGACTTGGTTGCGAATTGAGGACTCGTGTTTCGATCCCCTTAAAGTATCTAGTTATACAGCCTCTGTGGTTCCCTCCCCCGCTGTGTCAGTTGGAGGTGATAAGTAATTGGTGTTATTCGTTCATTCTTTAGTTATTTGTTTGATATTGTTAGTGGTTTTTTTTCGTGAGTTAAGATATATAAATTTTTCTCCTGGCTTGTGAGATTTAATTATGTTTTCTTTGTTTTTCATTTTGTATACAAGTTTTATCCAAGTTCTCTGTTTTTGGCCTTTGTTTTTTTGTGTTTCAGTTTCATTTGTTTCAGAAAATGAGTTCATCGTTCTGTTTGCCTAGTTGCTGTCAACATGTCATTATTATGGAGATACCAAGCTGGGTGGTGAGTGGCGCGTGATGGATCATAGTTTGTAAGTATTTTGAATTTGTCTGACTCTAGTTCTTGTGACATCTCCTCCTTCGGTGAGCGACTACTTCAGTTCGAAAATAACCCAATAGATGTTCTTAGTTTGATTAATAATTCAGTAGGTCAGACTAATCACCATCAATTCCCCATTTTTTAGTTAGTAGTAAGTGTGTATCGAATTTAGATCGAGTATCCAAACGAGATGGTAGTTTCTCTGTGCTTCAGCTAAATGTACAGGGCCTTTGTTCTTCGTTTGATGAGTTGAAAAAAAAGCGCGGAGTGGCCACCCTGATTTTATTGGTCTTTGTGAGATTTTCCTTGATTCGAAAAATGAATCTCTATTCCATCTCTCTGGGTACAAGATGGAATATTTAAATCGAAGTAGGATGGCTAGAGGTGACCTTGCTGTTTATGTTTCTGAATGTCTTCCGTACAGTTAGACGTGACCTGTCAAGAAATGAAGAAGGAATTTTTGAATCCATATTTATTGAGATTAAAACCCAATCTAAAACTTTGATTGTTGGTAATATATACCGGTCTCCTAGTGGGCCTGTTCCCTCTTTCCTTCAGATTCTTGATGAGGCTTTGGAGACAAACCAACTTCATTCATGTGAACTTGTCATTATGGGTGACTTAAACCTTAATTTGTGTGACCAGAGGTCATCCTCGTCCTTGGATTTTCTTTCAACAATGCTCGCTTGTGGAACATTACCTTCTGCATGCATTCCAACTCGCATTACTAACACTAATTACTTGATAATATTTTTTCATCGTTGACCTTGGTGCAAAATTCTGTATTGACGAGTGATATCTCAGACCATTTTCCTGTTTTTGCCACGTATGATTTTTCCGATTCGTTGCCTAGGAGGAACCAAGGAGCTGGTTTTTCCTCTTTAAAATTTGATGATCAGGGTTCGCATAATCTTAGACCACGGTTGGCGGGTTGTTTGTGGCGCATTTCTGAAAATGAATCTGATATAGATTCTTTGTTTAATTTGTTTTATGATTCTTTGAAAGAAGTTACCTTGGATGCATGTGATGCACCCCAGTTGAATCCGGCATCGAAAAGAACAACCCCTTTGAATCCTTTGATGACTACGGGACTCCTTAAAAGTTGGAGGAAAAATAGTCTTTGGAAGACTTATAGGTCCTCTAAGCCATCTTCTCGTGACTCTCGACTTCAACTTTTCAAAGCTTATAGAAGAGTTTACAATTCTTTTTGCCGAAAGGCCAACTCGTTATTTTATTACAGAAAATTTTCTGCGTGTGATAAAGACATTAGGAAGACATGCGAAGTAATCAATTCTGTTATCAGGCCATCTTCTCTGCCTCCTTCTGCCCCTTCAAGTATTGTGATGGAAGGCTAAAATGTAGAGGGTGAGCTAAAAACTCAAGATGCGTTTACTTCCTATTTTGCTGATATCGGCAAAACTACAACCTCTTCTCATCGTTTCTGCCCTCAAGAGACTTATCAATCTTTCCTTTGAAAATGGTGTTTTCCCAAGTGCTTTAAAGCGTGCTCGCGTTATTATTCTTTTTAAAGGCGGACCAAGGAATGATCCTGCAAATTTATTGTCCCATATTCCTTTTATCAGTGTTTCATAAAATTTTTGAAAAAGCTATGCTTTCTCGACTTCTTGATTTTCTTAATTCTAAACACTTTTTCATGATTTTCAGTTTGCTTTTAGATCGAAACACTCAACTGAGCATGCATGCGCAAATCTCTTGAATTTTTACATTCAGTTCTTGACTCTGGTCTGATACCTGCTGCTCTTTTTCTTGATGTACGAAAAGCATTCGACTCATTAACACACAAGATTCTTCTTTGGAAACTGTCCCATATTGGAATAAGAAGCAATGCTTATCCTTGTTTTCTATCATATTTATCTGGTCGATTCATCTCGGTTGATCCGGACTTTTCTGACCCTTCTGGAATAGAGTTTGGCATTCCACAAGGATCTGTCATTGGGCCGATACTCTTTTTAATCTACGTCAATGACCTTATTAATGCGGTTCAAAATTTAAAACCTACCGTTTTCTGTGGTCTTTATCAACCAGCATCAGTCACTAATTGTGACAGGAGCTCGTCCTTACCGTATGTAATTATTGCTTTTGCTGATGACAGGACTCTTGGCACAGCTGGTTGAACTGAGTATGATCCTCGTTCAAAGATGAATGACCTTTTCAAAATAGTTATCCAATAGCTTGATGCAAACTATATTGCCCCAAATGTTAGAAAGCCATGTTGTCTCATTTTCTCCGGAGTCTCAAAGACTTGCCCTGACTTGAATGTAATACACGAATCAAGAGGTTCTGTAAGCAGACCTAAGGATTGTTACGTTCGATTCCTAGGCATCTTGCTTGACGAAAATCTTCCCTTCGAGCATCATATTGACCTGATTAAAATGAAAGTCTCCAGGAGTCTTGGAATCCTTAGAAAGCTTAAATACATAATTTCAGGGTCGATTCTTAGAATCTCGTTCTACAGCCTAGTTCAGCCTTATGTTTCATGCGTTCTTGTTATTCGGATGACAGCTTTTCCCTCGTCTCTGATGCTACTTTCAAAACTTTATGATAAAGCAAGGACTCTTATTAAGGAAACTAACCGATCTTCACTTAAACCCTTGCTTGATTTGAAATCTCTCTATTTTCTTTTCTTGATCTTCTTTCATTTTTTTTACAGCTGCACGGCCATTTTGCTGTTGTTCTATGTAATAACACATCTTTTGTTTCTGATCAATCGACTTATCATCTCCACACATCCAGCAATTTACAGATTCTTCATACTCCATCAGTGAGGACTGCCTTCAATCCTCTGACAACTTGCAACAGGGTCTGGAACACGCTCCCTGAGTCTGCACGAAGCTGTCACTCGTTTGGTATGTTCATAAATTATGTTAGAGAATTTCTAGCTAGTAATTAAGTTTTTTTTTCCGGTTTTCCTTGGAGTTGCTGCCTCTGGATTGAGTTGGACATTTACTTGAGTTGGGGAAATCATGCACTATCCCATGCCTAGCTTTTCATTTTGGGGATTATTAAGGTGGGCGACTGGATTTTTTTAGATTTTGTTTATATTTTTTTTTTTGTGTTGGTACTTTTTTCTCCCCTGTTAAATCCCGGCCGTGGAGCCTTATGGGGGAGATTTTGTTGAAGTAGTTTTTTGTTTATGATTTTTACTGTTAAATAAAGAACTCAGAACTCCTCCTGGCGAGATTTTGACACTATTCACGTCATGCATCGGATCAGTCATGGAATACGCAGGTCCTACCTTTTCTGGCGCTGCAATTAGCAACATCGCTTTTCTTCAACGTGTCCAAAACTGATCAGTTCGTGCAGCAATTTCAAGAAGCTCAGTAGCTAAACCCCTGCATTCGATTCAGGATCGTTCTAAGGTGGTGTCAGTGTTGGTGTTCTACAAATACATACATTGCCCTGCGTCTGGGCAGTTATAGAAACTCGTTCCAGACAGAATAAAGTCTTTGCCATCAACTTGTGCAGGGTACGTACAGCCAGGAATACTTGAAGATGAGTTTCTCCCGGAGATCTGCCGCCATATGAAATGGCCGCCTCTCAGCAGAGATAATCCCGGAAAATCCTTCTCTTAAGACATTCAAGAGGAGGTATAACAACCACTCCAAAAGTAAAAAAACAAAAAAAAACAACGTGGTAATTAACAGGAATAGCGACATATCATCAATTGTGATATAGAGCCATGGAGCCTGTAAAAAAGGGAAAATGGTAGATTTGAATTTGGGGAAATCACTATAAAATTCCGGATATTCCGAGGGAGTTAAAGGAAGGTGCAGAATTTTAATTTGGGAAGAAGATATAAAAATTCGAGAAAATTCTGCCAAACCACTCATACTTAGTATTAACAGCGCATCCAGGATTATTGTTAGGGATGTTCTAAAAACCTTCAAAATTTGTTTATGTGCATTTTGTTACGTTTAAACGAGTCGGACAAAGATTCCAGGGGGAATTCAACCCTTAAACCCTTGCTTAGCCTTGCTTAGCGAACATCATTTTTTAGAGTAAGTAACCAGGGGCTCCCGTTGAGCCCTGAAGAGACACGAATCAAGCATGACACCTATTTCCCCTGTGAATCCCTTGATTCTCATTCGATTTTAATCACTTCACGCAAATATCAAGTAGTTAACATCCCCTGCAATCTTTATTTGGTTCTGCAAGACAATTAAATCTGATAGCTGGTGCGGGAAATCGTGAACAGGAAACATAAAACAATCCTGCGATCTAAATAGTAGATACTTCGTTCGGAAGATGTAATTTTACAGTATCAGAAATTAGATTATATTTTTTAAAAGGGAGGACTTAACAAATAGAATCTTGATTTAGTGAAGGCACAAATCACATTTTCCTTACTGATAACCCTATTTTATTTTTATTCGACACAGTGATAAAACATTTAATTATACTACGTTACTGTCTACCATGCTCTTCCATGGTGAAAACCACACTTTACTAAGTTCATTCTCCACCCAATGCAGCGTCCACTCCGCAATGCAGCTCGACTATTTCCACCTCAAAGCAACTAGGCCATATTTCCTAACTAACTATTTAGCTAATAACAACTCACCGCAGCACCAAGCCTCCTGAGGCCAACACAGCTAAGGACGCTCCTCCTCCATCCAAATCTATCAAAAGCCTTCCTCATTACACCCTCAAAGGAAGTTCCCATTTTTCTTAAATCTTTCCTTGTAGCATCCTCCCACACCAACAGAGGACGACCTGCTTTCCGTTTAGTCCTAGACGGTTGGCCGAAAAGAACAGTGTTTGACAATCTGTCATCCTTCATCTGCAGAACGTGCCCTAGCCATATTAACCTTTCTCTCATTCTAGCCCAAGAAAGTGGGATTGAACCACACTTTTCGCACAGCCTACTGTTTGAAATACGGTAAGTCAGTCAGGTGCTCAAAACAGTTCCTTGGCCATTTCTCTAGAAATTGCTATATCTGGATGCATAGACATCTAGCCTATGCTACATGAACAATATTATGGTTCAAGCTGAATAAGTTCGAATATCACAGAAATTTTGAAATTCGACAAAAAAACGAAGAATACGAGGAAAACAAACATAAAAATAATTAAGATTTAACGAATAATTTCTTAACAATTTAATAAAAAGAAACCAAAACGAGAGTAATAACTTAGTTAATTAATAAAAATATTGATAAAATTGATTAAAAAATTAATAAATTAGTAAAAATTAATCAAAATAACTTAAAAAAAGAAACCGAAACGAGAGTAATTTTCAGCCAGTGAAATAAAGCAACAAAACGACATCACAAGCATTTCAGCCAAGATGCCTCCCGAGCCACACTCACAGCTGAAAAAAGGAAGAAAATAACCCAGCTATAACAACAAAACAATCTTTTGATTGAACTGACAACAGAAACAACAGAGAAATGGCTATTTTCTGTTTCTCTTATTTGTGCTTTATTTTTTCAAAACGTGTTTCTTTTTCTTGAGCGCTGGGGGCGGTTTGACGGAGATATTTGCCAAAATATCGGCTTTATTGTTTTTTGTTTTTTTTTTTGGTTTGTCTTTTTTTTCTGGCAGAATACCACCCTCGCTTTGGTTGCTTGACTATTTTTATATTTATTTTTTCTTCGTATTTTCCGCTTTTTGTCGAAGGTCATGGTATACATTAAATCAAATCAGAGTTCCAAGGAGTTTCAAACCTCACTAATACCGCTAAAGAATATACTAGCCAAGTGAGATTAAAGAAATATCGAACAGTTCGTGGTAACGATCTGTAAGCATGGAGCGACTCGGCCCAATAGTAACCAAAATTCTAAAAAAACGTAATTTTCATAACAATGGATACATAAAAAATGACGTTTTTCACTGATCCCAAATATATACAATTCGTTAAGTTTAATTTTTCCCATCCAAAGCAATGAACCTGAGATATTTTGGCTGATTTCCAAAAATTGATACCCCCAAAAGTGGTCTTGATGAAAATCACAACCTCGGATTCAGCATATCAAGGTAACGCTTCTGTAAGGGTTCAAAACCCTATATTCAAAAATGTAAAGTTTTGTAAAAATTTGTTTTGCCAAAAGAAATAAAATACGGATAACAAACAAATGAATCGTGTTCATTTGTTTGTTATTCGTCTTTTTTCAGGAGTGATTCTAAGTGATAGATCATATGAAAACAAAAGGAATGTAAAAAAAGTGGAGAAAGCATTAAAATATAAACTAAGGAGGTGTGAACTAGAGGTCATGGATAAAATTGCTGAGGATATGGAAGATGCAGCTAGACGGCATAATAGTAAAATATTGTACTGGCATGTTAAAAAATCGAAAGGGAGCAATCAATCCAGACTGGGCCAAGTTAAAGATGGGAACGGGGCCGCAATTAGCGATAAGGAAAGAAATAAAAAGAGATAGGCCAAACATTTTAAGAGTTTGCTAATCCAAGATAGAGTTTCAAGAAAAGACATAGAGGAAAATAAAAAGTTTGTGATACCTCGGATGTAAAGGAAGATTTGTTTTGTGAGGAATAGTTTGCAACGGTACTAAAAAGATTAAAAAATAAAAAGGCTCCAGGTGCTGATAGGGTGGTAAATGAGTTTCTTAAATACGGTAGCTCTGAGGTTAGAAATAAGTTACTGAAGATTATGAATATGATTTTTGAAAAAGGGGAAGTACCTAACGATTTTAGGAAAACCTTAATTAAACTACTCTATAAGAAAGGTGATAAAAGTGAGTGTGGTAATTATCGAGGCATTAGTCTGGTCTCTGTAGGTAGTAAATTACTTAGTAATATGATACTTTTTAGACTGGGAGATGCCGTAGACAAAGTTTTAGGAGAAGAACAGTGCGGTTTTAGAAAAGGTAGAGGATGTGTCGACCAAATTTCACTCTTAGGCTAATAATTGACAAGTGCCTGAGTTTTCAAACACCTTTGGTCCTCAGTTTTATAGATTATGAGCAAGCGTTCGATTCTGTTGATAGAAGAGCTTTAGTAAATGTTTTATCGTTGTATGGTATACGAGACAAAAACGCTAAAATGATTAGTGCTACGTACGAGATTAATAGCGCAGAAGTCATAGTATGAAAATAGGTTAGTGGCTAGTTTTGCATTAAGCTTGGGGTTAAGCTTGATTGTGTTCTATTCTCCTTTGTAGAAATCATTCTGATGGATTTTGTCTTAGAAAGAAAGGAATAGCCAATTGGAGAACACGAAATTAGAAGGGAAGGAAAAACTCTCCTGAACTTGGATTATGCTGATGATTTAAGCATCTTAGATGAAAGCGTGAGCAAACTGAATGAAGTTTTAGGGGTTTTGCGAGTTCAGGGTGCGAGGATTGGTTTGAAAATTAATGTTAAGAAGACTAAGTCACTAATGCTAGGAATAAGTGAAGACGAAAAGGTGATGTTGGGTAATGAAAAGATTGATCAAGTGGGCAGCTTCACTCACCTTGGTAGTATTATTAGTAAAGATGGTGGGAGCAGTGAAGATG
Organism: Artemia sp. Qi Xiang Cuo; assembly: GCF_049724085.1. Taxonomy (NCBI): domain Eukaryota; kingdom Metazoa; phylum Arthropoda; class Branchiopoda; order Anostraca; family Artemiidae; genus Artemia; species Artemia sp. Qi Xiang Cuo. The sequence continues at coordinate 16,689,820 of NC_142812.1, read as the reverse complement.
TTAAAAGTAGAATAGCCAAGGCTCAGGGTGTTTTTTCACAGTTAAAAAAAAGGTTGGAAGATTAGGAAGATAAGTCTGCAAACCAAGATTAGAATATTAGAAGCTACAGTGATGACAGTGGTCAAATATGGCTCTGAAGGATGTTTTTCGGAAAGATTACCAAAGGAGTGTTATGGGTACCCGGATGACTTACCGTATTTCAAACAATAGGCTATACGAAAAATTTGGCTCATATCTACTTTCTAGGGGTATAATGAAAGAGAGTTAGAGTCGGTAAGAACACGTTGTGCAGATGAAGGATGACAGATTGCAGAAGATTATTCTTTTCAGCCAACCGTCTAGGGCTAAACCGAAAGCAGGCCGTCCCCGTATGGGGTGGGAGGACATCATAAAAAAAGATTTAAAGGAAATGGGAACTTCGTGGGCGGGTGTAAAAAGGGAGGCTTTGAATATGAGGAGCGTGTGTAGCTGTGTTGGCCTCAGGCGGCTTGGTGCTGCGGTGAGTTGTTAGTATTAGTAGTAGTAGATCATAGCGAGCCAATGGTCCTAGAAGATTAGGAGAGGGCTTATTCAACGAAAATTAAAAGTTACAGTAGCATTTTTAAGTGACAAGAAAGATTGAGGGCCAATGTTTCCCCTCTAGCGCCCTCTTTTGCCCTGCCATGCCCCTTTTCCCCCAATGACGCCCGGTAAAAATTTTGAGATAACCATCCAAAGAACCAAGCATCTGAGGAAAACACGACCTCTCACAGCCCCTAGGGAAAGGACTGTAGGTTATGAAATTTTTCTATTGTTTACACATAATATTTGTTATTGGGAAATATCTAGATTATTATTTTTTTTAAGGGGGAAGAATCTGCGAGGGGATTTTCCACGGAGAGGAATTTTCTGTGGGAAAAAAATTTCAGGCGGAATTTTTCAGGGGAAACTTTAAACAGGCAGAGAAGGGGATTTCCTGGGATTATTTGAAAAGGGTAAGAAATTAGACACAAAAAATTAAATTTCTTTTTTAAAGTAGATCAACGTTAAATCTTAAGACTAACAAGAACTACTCCGTTTATGAGGAGGCCGTCCCCTGCTCAAACCTCGCTCTTTATGCTAAAGTCTGCTCAAACACCAAAGGCCGTTGAATTTGAATGAGAACGGTTTTTTAAGAACTTCAAGAATTAAGCATGAAGAGCGAGGGTTGAGGAGGGGGCACATTCCCCCTCCCTCCGCCTCCTCACATACTGAATAATTTCTGTTGGTTCTGAGATTTCATGCCACCCCTCATTTTCAGTTGATAAATGTTTTTTGGTTTATCTAATCTGTATCTAGCACTCAATATGCATAGGAGAAAATAAAGTGTCTCTAGGATCTATGGGGCCAAGAGGGGAAGGCTTTCCAGTGGCGGATCCAGGGGAGGGGCGAGGGGGCGCGCGCCCCCTAAAATATCTAAAGTTGTGTAATTTACTTAATTAACTCAAGTTTGCGTTAATTAAACTTGCTCCTAACGCAAGCTTATCGGATCAGCCTATTTTGCCCCCCCCCCTACAAAAAATCCTGGATCCGCCACTAAGGCTTTCCCCGGGCGCACCCTCTGAGGCGGCAACAGACTTAGGTTTTTTCTTGTCCATACTGATCAGCTTATATTACGGTTGTGATGCTTAGGGAGGGGCATAAAAACCAACATTCTGAAAACCCCAGCTACGTCTCAATCAATGAATTTTTGAAATTTCCAACCACTGAAATAATTTTTGTTGGGTCATTCGTGCCTCACGGTCACACTTATCGAGAAACTGAAAACCCAAACTGAAAAATCGAGAAACCCAAACTGAAAACCTTGGCGACCAAATTGGTCGCCAAGCATATCGAACAAGCGGAACCGATTGTGATATACACAGATTGTGGAGAATGGACAACCCCTCAGTGTATAGTATATGCATGTATTTGCGTACGCTGTAATTACTGGAGCTAATCATTGGGAAGTAAAAGAGTTGTAAACAATTTGATAAGCTTTAAAATCATATTTTATCCCGAAACTGTTTATAATTTGAGACCACGTGCATTTTCACAGCTTTAATTTTCGAACGTTATAAAAAAGCGTTACCCATGTAGAGAAACGTTTCGTCCAAAAGCTTATACATTTGTTAGTCTTGATTTGCCAAAGGTTAAAGACATATCATGATTGCGGCAGCAACAGCTGCATCCTAGTAATAATGTACAACGGCCTATAGTAACCAACAATTTACAAACGTATTTAAAAAAAAAAAATCGACACGTCAGGACCACTACCGTCAGGGCATCGTTTAGTGCTTGTGCTAGCACTACAAGCACTAGACGTTTAGTGCTTGTGACGGTTAGATGAAATGGTAGCACCCCTTATTAGAGATTTTGACAAAAATAAAGGTTTGTTGTAATTGTTACGTGTTTTATTCTATATGACGTAAAAACAATGATGCAGTACACGAATTAAACGAATGGTAATAAAACGTGGTATTAATGGTAAAAATGGTAATAACGTGGTAAAAATGGTAATGAAACGTGGTAATTAAACGAAACACACACAAGAAGTGAAGATAGGTTAATCCCAATGACCTTTAGTTTATATAATAATATAATTTGGGCTATATATTTGCAAACTAGGGGGGATGGGGGTAAAGGATTTGGACAGCACCTCTAACCTAGCGTTGCCCCCATCCCCTAATGTGCAAATATATAGCCCAAATTATATAATTCCAATGCATTCTGTCACCCGTCATTTATTATTCTGGCTATGAAACCGGTTTCATAGTGTAGGACAGATGTGAAACTACGGGAACGTCGGGACGCTGGAGTACCTGAGGCTTATTGCAAGAAATATTAGTTTTAAAGTATAGCGTTTTAACCGTGTAGGCCTATGTATTACCGCGTATAACCTACTATTTACTTGGCAATTAAAAAGTGTACTCCACTCGCTTTTATATTTTAGGCCGCTGAGAAAGAGAATAATTTTGCAACGATTTTTGAGCCATGGGCGACATCGAGGGCGACATCCGATGCAAATAAGTCTGAGGCAAGGGTAGTCTCCGGTGGCGATTATTTCCGAGAGGGGGGGGGATTTTCAACGGGGGGAAAATGACGGGGGCCATATCTTAGGGGAGGATATCTCTTAGGGGGGAAATCACCGGGTGGGGGGAATCTCCTACGGACGGAAATTTCCGGGGGGATATCCTATGCGGGGAAATTTTCGGGGGGGGGGAATTTCTCGGGGAGAAATCACCAGAACCCACCTGCTTGATATCATATTTTTTTAGAGCAATCTCCATTTCTTTTTTTTTGGCAATGATTATTATGGAAACTGCCAATGGAGGCTTTTGTCATTGAGCTGTTAATGCTAATGTTTGTCAATGTTAGTTTCGTTGTTTTCATTTTTCTCAAATATATACGGTAAATGGTCATGTAAATTTCTATTTGACTCCTTCAAACCATCCGATTCCATTTCACTGTCATTTGTACTTCAAATATTCTTAACGCCTTCACACTTCAAGCTCCGTCTTTACTGGAGGCATTATAACTTGTTTAATAACAAGTATCTAATTAACTTCTATAGCTTTGAATGCCAACCGTCAAAGCGAAAATGAGAAGAAAAAGTACGACCAATTTCTGATAACTAATTGAAATGCGTCAATTCAGTAATATCGCAGAAGAACAATCGATTCCTTCGTCTAATTATTCAGATTAATCTAATGAAGTCCAGTTAATTTTTTTATATATATAAATCACACATCTCATATGAGTGGTGACAATTTCCGAGCTTTTCAAAACTAATAACTGCAATTAGGCATAACGTTACCAAATAGAATAACAAGATGGGGTTACCCTGAGTGGAGCTTTCCTAGGGGCGGCACATCAATCAATTGGACCTCAAGTAAATATAGAAATTAAGCTATGCTGAAGACGAAAGTATCAACAAAAATTTGGTGACAAGTCAATTGGTGATCAATTTGTGATCAATTGGTGATCAATTTAACAACAAGGAGCCGAGAAGAAACATATTCGAATCCCTTGACGTACTACTCCGACGTAACAACCTCCGAGGTTCAAGAGGTTTAAACATGGACAAAAAATTATCTTAGCTAAACGTTTTCAACCGAGAGATGCCCACTTTCCATTACTTGGTGTATATCTCAGAACGCCAAACGTTCTGAGCGCTCCGAACGCCAACAGGTCCGCCATGCTTGGCACATTTCCCAGCACGCTTGGCACACTTCCGCTGTGCTTGGCACACGCCACCTGGTAAACATGATTTCTGAAAGTAGGCCCTCAATTTTGACCTCCTGCATTGAGATTTTGCATCGGAAATGGAGCATACTATGGAGCTACTTGCGAGAGCATAAGAAAAGAAGGGCTTCAAGTCGAGAGGAGTAAAGCCCTTCATGTGCAGTTCTGCAGTTTTTAGAAGCAACGGGCGCCAAATCGAAAAGAAAACCTCGGGGAAAATTGGCAATAAATAATTTAAAAACATATGGCACCAAAAAGCTTAAGAAGGTCCAGCTTTACTTTCACTGTACAGCTGTTTTTGGGAGTCAAAAGACTGCTTGTACCGTAAGTTTTGCGGACTCAAATTTAACGATTTAGTTTTGCGGATTTATTTTCACGGTTCAACTGGCAACACCGACGGTAATGTAATGCTACTCTAAAAACTCTGGAATTTAAAACAACCCAAAGACAAATCTTAAAAAAGCGTTGTTTTCTGGTTTGGATAAGCCTAAGCGGAATCCTCAAAGAGAGCAAATATTTATTATTTTTATTACATGTTCCGGGGGGGAGACCAAGTTGGAGCCAACTTTCCCAAATCAAATGAAAATGACAGTAAAAACTGAAAAATGAGCCATTTGGTACCATGAAAGTACTATAAAGATACTTTATAGTATCTTAGATACTTTATAGATGCTTTATAGTATAGATACTTTATAGTAAAAGTAAATATATCATATGCAGCGCAATAGCGATGCCTAAGTAAAGAACGATGTTGGCACAATGTATTATTTATTTGTTTTATTCTTTCTTTGTTTTTAGCCAGGGCACTTCGTATCGAAGGAGTTGTAGAAACTTCAAAAAGGCTCATTCGATTGGAAATTGAAAGGGCTAGTTCCTTTTTTTAAAAGTCAAAAGTGATCGGAGGGCAACTAACCCCCCTCTCACACTCACCATTTATCAAGAACATATTCAAGTAAAATTTTGAAAGTTTTGTCAAAAGCGATTAGAGGGCGAATGCCTCCCCCCACCCCCATCATTTCCCCAAACACTTCCGATCATCATTTTGATATAGCCATTTTGCTGAACGTAGTTTTAGGGTCTGGAAATTATTTATTTGAGCATGACAACCCCCCCCCCCCCAAGAGTCCTCAGGGCTAAGGTTGTAAGTTAGGCCCCGGGGGCATATAAGGTTTTAATAGAAAGCGTTGTCGTAAAAACTTCAAGAAGAGTTCATTCAATTGGAAATTGAGAGGGCTAGTGCCCATTTTAACAGTCGAAAGTAATCGGAGAGAGAATCACGCCCCCCCCCCCCACGCCCATTATTTTCCCAAATATTTACGATCAACATTTTGATATGGCCATTTTGTTCATCGTAGTTGAAAGGTATGGAAATTATGTTTTGAGGACGACAACCCTCCCCCCCATAGCTTTCAGGATAAGGACCCTAATTTCTGCCCTTAAGGCATAAAAGGTTTTTATGATAGTTTTGTCTAACAATGTTCAAAAAAGGCACATTTGATTGAATACTGAGAGGACTAGTACCTTTTTTATTAGTCGAATGTGATCAGAGAGCATATGCCCTCTCCCCAAGCCCCTCATTTCGCAAAACGCTACCAATGAAAATTTAAGAGAACCATTTCGTTCGACATAGATGAAAAATCTGGCTGACGGTTCTTTGGGTGAGAAAGATCCCCTTAGCTTTTAGAATAAGGGGTTTTCAAAATACCTTGGGGACAATTAAGGTTTTATAGATAGCGTGTCTACTTCTACTATAAAGGGGGCTCATTAGGTTGATAATTGGGAGTCCTAGTGCCCCTCTTGGGAATCGGAGTGATTAAAGGATAGATATCACCCCTTCATCCAGGCATCGTATTATCCTCAAACACATCTAATTAGAAATTTTTTGGTACCCTTTCTATTCATAATAGTTTAAATATTATATAAAAGGTTTTTGGGGTTGAAAAAATCCCCAGATATTAGGGGCAAGGGCTGCAAGTTATGTCCAGGGGGTATTTAAGGTTTTTATGAAGGGCATAATTGTTTAACTTCAGAAGAGGCTCAGTCTTTCTCCTTGAAAAAGACTGTGTCAATATAAAACGAACAGAAATTAATTAAAAAAAACTTTTTCCACAAAATAAGTTTTCAAAAAAAAATAAAGAACTGCATTAAACCAAAAATGAACAAAAATAGAATCAAATAATCTTCCAAGCATACAACTACCAAAAATCAATATCAATAAATAAATGAAACCCAAAACAAACAGAAACTAAAATAAATAACAGAGACAAACTCAAAAAGAGCAAAAATTAATATGAGCAGGGTTCTAAACTCCTATGCTTTCTAAAAGCCAGAATATAATTTGTATTTTACTGAAAAAATTCTTTTAAATGTTTTCATTTTTATAACTAAGAAATCAAAAAGTAATTAAGATTTTAAGGAATAAACATCAGCATATGTATATTAAACTGACAATGCACATTTTTTTTCAGTAAATTTATTTGATTTTTTTTAGTAAAGTACAAATTATTTTCTGACTTTCAGAAAGCATGGGACTTTTAGAAAGTAAACCGATGTCTGGAAGGGGCAGTTGCCCCCCCCCTTACCCCATAGCTAATTGCGCCTCTGCAGTGACGGGCTAAAAAAACTGAATCTACTCCCCTAATATCGTTACCCATGATTTTTACCCTTTCCCATGGTTTTGCGTACCTATTTATCCATTACCAGTAGCAAAAATTATAAAAATCCAAATCGTAAAGATCATATGGCTCTTGTCAGCAGTGATGGGCTAAAAAAACTGAATCTACTCCCATGATATCGTTACCCAAAATCAATGATTTTAGACAAGGCACAGTTTGTTAGAAAATATTTTTTGAGCACACTAAAAACAAGCTTCACCAATCAATTCAGTATAAAAACCTAACCCAGACAAATAAATTTAATTTGAACGTATGGACTTAAAGTCTTGGCTAATTAATCCGCTTGGCTCAAAATAGTAATTGAGATTTTATAGCTGGTTTGGGGACATTTCCATCCATGTTAAAGAAAGTAAGGGCGAAACTAAATTATAGCAGGCTTGTATTCAATAATCCCCTTGCACCAGTTTTATGAGCCTGTAATTGCTTTCGTGGGCATTATAAAGTAACTTTAAGAAATGAAAGTTCTAAACTAATTTATGAATTGGCGCACACTTTTTTTTATTGTGACTTACGCTGATTAAAGTTGATGAAATTCGATCCGAACTTGTTATCAGATTAACGTTGGCAACAAAATTTCTAAAACCATATATATATATATATATATATATATATATATATATATATATATATATATATATATATATATATATATATATATATATATATATATATATATATATATATATATATATATATATATATATATATATATATATATATATATTATATATATATATATATATATATATATATATATATATATATATATATATATATAGACTATATCACATATATAGTATAGTAGTACATATATATATATATAGCCCATGAACCAGATTCAATTCTAGTTTGGGAGCTGTAACGCTACAGCTCCGATTTTGCTGTCAAAATTTCAATCCTATTCCGGGCAAATTATTGTTGTAAAACTTCATTTTTTTTTTTTTTTAACTTTCCGAATCTTTCAAAGAATGGGTTTGACTAGTCGGGGGCTACAGCCATAACCAAGCATGTTGAGGGTAAGCGTTATAACTATCCATAATGTTAATGCTTTATTCATTAAAGACACCTACATGGTTCAAACAATTATAACCATTACTTACCAATTAAATCCACTTTTTACCATAAAATCGTTTTCGGTAAATACGACAATTCCTTGTTTAAGACTTGGTTGTTCTCATGTACAATGCTTGGCCCCCTTATCCCCTTCTAAACTTCGAAATTAATGAATGGCATTTAGTGACAAAACAAAAATATCATAGGCAGCGCCATCGCGCTGCCTAAGTAAAGAACGATGCTGCCTAAGTGTCACAACGTATTATTTATTTATTGTTTTTTTCCATACCAGGGCACTTCGTATCGAAGGGCTCATTATCCAAACACATCCAATCAAAATTTTTAGATAGCCATTTTGCTCAACGTAGTTAAAAGTTTTGTAAATTAGGTCTTTGAGGATGATAACCCCCACAGAGCCCTGGGGGCAAGGGTTGTAAGTTATGCCCTAGGGGCATAAGGTTTTTATAGATAGTGAAGTTGTAGAAACTTCAAAAAGGGCTCATACAATTAGATATTAGAAGGGCTTGTGCCCTTTTTAATAGTTGACAGTGATTGGAGTATAACTAACACCCCTCTAACATCCACCATTTCCCAAAACAAATCCAATAAAAATTTTGAGATAGCAATTTTCTTCAACGTACTTGAAATTTCTAGAAATAAAGTATTTGAGGATGACAACCCCCCCCCCCAGCCCTCAGGACAAGGGTTGTACGTTTTGCCCTGGGAGCATATAAGGTTTTTTATTGAAAACGTTGTCGTAGAAACTTCAAAAGGGCTAATTCGATTGGAAATTGAAAGGGCTAGTGCCTTTTTTAATAGTTGAAAGTGATTGGAGAGCAACTAACGCCCCTCTCACGCCCACCATTTCTTCAAACACATTCAATCAAAATTTTGAGATAGCTATTATGTTTAAAGTAGTTGATATTTCTGGAAATTAGGTATTTGTGGATGACAACCCCCTCACAGCCTTGAGAGCAAAGGTTATAATTTATACCCAGGGGGCATTTAAGGTGTTTATAGAAAGCACTGTCATAGAAACTTAATAATGGTTAATTCGATTGGAAATTGAAATGGGTAGGGCCCTTTTAATAGTAGAAATGATTGGAAGGCTTTACATTTTTTATAGTAAGATCGATGTGGGTACAATGTATTATTATTTTTCCTTTTTATTGAAAGGGCTAGTGCCCTTTTTAATAGTTGAAAGTGATTGGAAGGCTTGACATTTTTATAGTAAAGATCGATGTGGGTACAACGTATTATAATTTTTCCTTTTTATTTGTTTAGACCAGGGTACTTCGCATCGAAGGAGTTCTCTTATGAACTTCGGAAAAGGCTCATTCGATTGAAAGTAGAAAGGGCTAATGCCCTTTTTAAAAGTCGAAAGTTATTGAAGGGCAACTAGTCCCCCTCCGCCCACGCTCCCATTTCCCCATTATGTTTAAAAACTAAATGATTCCTTGAGATAAAATCAAAATGCACTGTGTTAATGCTAATTCCCTATAAGACATCTCAGCAGTATCCCAAGAACGACTGAGGCTATTATGTTCAAACTTTCGGGGCTACTTTTGCTCTTAAAATTTAACAAAATCAAAATAGCGTAAGTGTATCAAAGCTATAAAAGAAAGTAAAAAGATTTTTTTTTGATTTTTTTTGCGAATTGTATCAAGTTTTCTATTTCAGGTCAACTAGAGGAGGTCTGAAACTAAATTAAACATTACTATTTGTGTCCAGATTTTTAAAAGGGTGTATGTTGATAAAAATTGTTGAAAATTTTTCTCCAGCATAAAAATAGCAGGCTAAACTATAAAGTCTTAAAAAACGAAAAGATTCAAAGAATTATATTCTTTTTCCCTGAAAGACGCTGTCAATATAAAACGAACAGAAATTAATTAAAAAAACTTTTTTCACAAAATATGTTTTTCAAAGAAAAGTAAAGGGCTCCATTAAACGAAAAATGGACAAAAATAAAATAAAATAATATACCGAGCGTTAAACTACCACAAATAAGCATCTATAAATAAATGAAACTCAAAATGAACAGAAATAAAAATAAATAACCAAATAAAATTCGAAACAAACAGAAAATAACATTAGTAAGGATTAAAACTCATATGGCTTCTCAAGGCCAGAACAAAATTTGCACTTTAATGAAAAAAAATACAAATGAATGTGCATTGTCAGTTTAATGTACATATACTGATATTTAGTAATGAAAATGTTAATATTATTTGATTTATTAAAGTTATAAAAGTGAATACATTTGAAACCACTCACGCTTTCAATTGTAGCAAACCTTCATTTTTTTGGATTGTAGAAACAGACAACACTTGCACTGTTTAGTGCATTTAGGGATAGAATCGTTTTTTAATACTTTTATGTTCTTTTATTGAAGTCAAAATTCTAATAGAAGCAACGTTACAAAAACTACCTTACATCAGAGGAAAAGCAGTTCCTGAATGCAATCCAGTTCTGATAAAAAAAATCTGCAGTGCCTACTTAAAAAATAGGCGCTATTTTTTTCCAGTCCTGGAAAAGTAATTAGCCTTTTCAAAGAAAATACGGTTCTAAAAATTACTTTAAGAACATAAAAAGAAAGACCCTACACTTTTTAGGACAAGATTCACTACCATTGAATAGAAAGTATGTGCGGTCAATTCGTCTATCACTCTGCCGGCAGTCACTGACAAAGCATAACTGTTATGATTAATTTATTCTTGCTGGCCATTCTACGAAAAATAATAAACATTCGAACCGCAAGAAACGGAGAGTTGATTGAAAATGTTCAATAGAGAAAACATATCAACACTTCAGTCTTTGTGAAATCATGAAGAATATTAGCGTTTCCTATCAACAGTAATGAGGAGGCCAGGAGAACCTAATGGTGCTGCCAGGGGACGGATTCCCAGCTGTGCTTCCGTGTCCTGGTTTGTTTAGTGCATCTTGTTCCGCCAATATGTCCACCCATCCCTTTCGCTAGGGATTTGGTGTGAAGGAATTGAGAATAATTCTTGAAGTATAATCTGGACTAAAACTACAAAACCTGAAAAGTATCAGTAGTTATCCCGCTTTACAGAAAGGATATAATGCTGTTTGTAGAAACTGTAGACGATCCCTTTGGTCTCTCAGGCTATGAAATTCTCACCCGTGAATCTTTCCATCGATTAAAAAAATAGGAGACAAGTTCAAATGTAGACCAAGCACGAAAAGCCTCAAATAGATATTTGCGATCCTCTCATCCTTCCACAGTACAACAAATGTCATCTAACATTTTGCTTTGCCTTTGTCAACTATACAGCTGCATTTAAATGTGCTTGCTGCATTTGCGATCCTCCTCATCCTCCCACAGTACAAAAAATGTCATCTAACATTTTGCATTGCCTTTGTCAACAATACAGCTGCATTTAAATGTGTTTGCTGCATTTGCGATCCTCCTCATCCTTCCACAGTACAACAAATGTCATCTAACATTTTGCATTGCCTTTGTCAACTATACAGCTGCATTTAAATGTGTTTGCTGCATTTGCGATCCTCCTCATCCTCCCACGGTACAACAAATGCCATCTAATATTTTGCATTGCCTTTGTCAACTATACAGCTGCATTTAAATGTTTGCTGCATTTGCGATCCTCCTCATCCTCCCACAGTACAACAAATGTCATCTAATATTTTGCATTGCCTTTGTCAACTATACAGCTGCATTTAAATGTATTTGCTGCATTTGCGATCCTTTTCATCCTCCCACAGTGCAACAAATGTCATCTAACATTTTGCATTGTCTTTGTCAACTATACAGCGGCATTTATATGTGTTTTCTGCATTTCCGATCCTCCTCATCCTCCCACGGTCCAACAAAAGTCATCAAACATTTTGCATTGCCTTTATCAACTATACAGCTGCATTTAAAAGAGTTAGTATCCACGAACTTTGGAGAATAATGGTTGAAGACAGTGCGTCACAAGAGCTTATTGAGACACTGCAAGCGCGAAGAACACAGTAGAGAGAATATGCAGTAGCGATTTCTTTTTCCAAACATGACACATATTCAAACCGCGCGTAAACACTGAGCCGTGTCGTCACAGTCTAGTTCAGTTGCTATTATGGGAAAAAAAGGTTTTCCATAAGCTTATCGTGATGTGTACATCGGAACCGCGCGTGCGCGAAGGCGGGGTATGAATCTTGTGTGGTTTTAGATCTGTGTCACATATTTTTAATGGAGAGTGTAGCTTTTGTCGCTACTGTATACTCTCTCTACTTCTTCCGTGGTAAGACACTTCCAAGATGTCAGAGGAGTCTGAAGTTAAGCAAGTACGCCCCGTATCTTCTGCATTATTCAACCACGCGATACACTGAATGGGTAATGATGCGCTAAAAAACTACAATGGGACAAATAACAGTTATCTTCAATTCCCAAAAAACCTAGATTTTCGGAAGAAGTTACTCTACTGGGAGTTACCACCAACGACTTACAAGATATGACACAGCAGTCACTATGAGCAACTCCAACTATAAAAAGTAATGGCTCGAAAAAACGATCTGTACCTACGCAGGCTAACATCAATGATGAGTCAGTGAAAAAAGTGGAAGAATTCAAGCAGTTTAGTTCCGTATTAACACCAAATAGTGGAGCTAAAAGATACATTTTTGTTTACATAGCAACTTTTTTGAGAGGGGGTATTTACCAGTAAAAGAAACCTCTGTGTCACATGTAAGATCTCAACCACAAAGCGAGAGCCTGTGCAGCAGCCGTTTGAGCCGACATTCATAAGACCGAGAAGGCAAAAGTGTTGACCTTACTTGGCTCCCAGCGTCTGTGACATGGACTTCGGACAAGCAGGTGAATCAGGATTTACAATGCCCTAGTTTCCCAACTGTACTTCGTGATCCTGGCGTGTTTAGCTTCTCAAGTGGCACATAAGCGTCCATCCCTTCCCCTTCGCTGGGATTTTCGTATGAAGGGATCAGGATTACAATACCAAAGTAAGTAGTCACTTTAGCGAGTCGGATGAACTATCTTCGCTATGAAGTCGTCAGCTTAAATGCTTATCAAACACATTCTGGCTCCCTATATAGTGGAAAACTACAAGCAGCGAAAGTAGTTTTCCATTTATAATTAATGTTGTATGCGAATATTCCTCAGAAACTCCCATTAGAAAATTTTCAGTGGGGTCATAAGTGGCTCATTACTGTGTATTATAGTATCGTAGACTGCTAATATAAAAGCATTTACGTAAACTCGAATTACTGAAGAGTGCATCCTCTAAACGAATCGTCCTTGTTTAAACAAACACAACTTAAAAACAACAGGGAAATTTTTTCCAAGACAGTGCAATTTAAATCGGTGAATATTTCAGCCCTATGTTCAAGGGCCGTTTTCAGCACAACATTAAAGAAAAATTATATAAACATATATATATATATATATATATATATATATATATATATATATATATATATATATATATATATATATATATATATATATATATATATATATATATATATATATATATATATATATATATATATATATATATATATATATATATATATATAAAACTTACATTAAAAACTTACGTCCTTGTTTAGACCTATAAACTCTGGGAAATGAAAACTGACAGGCCAGAAAAACAGATTATCGGTCCAAAACTTTTGGAGGACTATGAACAAGAAGGATGTTTTTAGGATATATATTCGGCCTTTATGTTATGGACTTTCTGGGACATATATGGTCTATGTGTTATATGGCCTATATGTAACTGGCCTTTATGGGACAAAGGCCAGTAACAGATAACGGTAGAAATCGAAGCAGGACGGCCAATAATTTTTCTGTGGGGAAGGAAATTACCGAGGGTGAACTTTTCAGCGGAAGTTTTACACTGGGGGGGGGGTTGTCTTACTTTCTCTTTTTGACTGTTTGTCCCATATTTTTAAGAACAACCCATGTCACACAAAAGTGCACAAACTTTTAAAAGTACTAAAACAAAAATTGTTAGTCCAATATTTTCGCCACTGTTCCGTCCGTTCCATATTTTGTCGACAGATTTGCAAATAAATTAATCAAATAATACAACTAAAATACAGCTAAATTATAATATTTATAAATAATATGAATGATAAATATTATAAGCATTAATTATAACTATTATAGTATTAATACAACTAAAATTATAAACACTAACACAACCAGCCGTTTTCCTAACCAAAAGATGACCGCAAAACTGTCGACCTCCTTCTGTCTTTAATCTTTAAGCTCATTTCCGAAGGAGCAACTAGCAACTAATTAAAGAGCAAAATCACCCAACTACAACCCATCAGGAATCCATGAAGCTTGACAAAGTAACATCCATGTCACGGCGCAGTGAGCTGGAACAGAACTTTGGTCTTGTGTTAATTCCCAAGAGAAATTGCCATATTATATTACTACTAACAGTAACCTTATCCAAAGTTCTAGGCCACATCAGGTCGTATAGTAAATAGATAGTTTTTTTCTGGGAAAAGAGACAGGCTTTGGTAGAGGATTTGGATCACTGTATATAAATATAATTCAGTATGATCAATCCCTATCTGAACCATTATAAAAAGCCGGACCGAGATGCACGCACTCGGGATAACATTAAACAAGTATAAACATAATCGACATAAGATTTTTTCACGGGTATTTAAAAATTGGGGTACTTGTTGAGAATACAGTAAACACGCGGGAAAGACCGCATCAAAATCTCAAAGATACTTAATGAAAACAGGTTTTCCCAGCATAGTGAGGTAATGCTCACTCCGTGACAAAGATTTAAAATTTAGTTTTTTGGGGTTGAAAGGGCAAAAAAAGGTAGGCTACCTAGGTTAGGTTACGTATTTAATACATGCTATGTTTTACTCCCACCCCCCTGATGTGCAAATATATAGCCTAAATTTGTTTCTGAACTATTATGTTTCCATCCTATTTTGTTTTATTTCGTTAGCATTAGCGAAACTTAACTTATCGCGTGTTTACTGAATTCTTAACAAGTTCCAAAATAGGTAATTTATAGTGCAATGTATTATTAGATGTTTTCAGAAATTACAAGTAAGTTTCGAAGTCTCGAGTTATTTTCAAATGCATTTTGAGAAATTAAATGGGAGGAGCTGTTTGTACGCGCCGAGAATGTAGTAGCCAAAAATCATTGAGCAGTGATCTTACTGTATGATTTGGATATAGAAAAGTGGCAAGTTTTCCAATAATACTACAGAATTCTCCATCTTTATATATTTTTGCAGCCATGAGGGTTAGAAACAAGGAGGCAGTACTAGACTCTTTCATCCAAACCAGCGATGCTGATCTCCGTTTCATGGCTCTTCAGCCAGTGAGTGCGAGAGGGGGCTGGGGGTCAGCCATCCGTGCTTTCGCATACCCTTCCTGTTTACCTTCCCCAGATTTCTCCAGATACCCGTTTAGAGCTGGGTCGACTCGGGCTGAGCTTACAGACTCACGCAACTGACCCCCGTTCCCTCTGATACCGTATGAAGTCATCTGATACCGATATTCCCATGTGTGAACATCATTTCTTCAAGTCAAAACTGGGTAAAACCACGATCGAAGGTAATATCAAAATGTTTAATGATGAAAGGAATCGTGCATCGTGTATTTTTAGGGCCCAAGAAGTCTCCATATTTTTATGATTTTTCCATGATTCCCATTATTTTTCCTACAGTTCAAGTGTTTTTTTTTTGTTTTTTTCTGAATCCTCACCTCTTCTCCTCCCACTCTCCCCCACCCAAAAAAAACAATACTCCTGCATATGTTTCTACTGACAAAACTTTAAAATTTTATCAAAAAAGTGTGTCAAAGAGTATATACTTGTAAACACGGAATTGGAAACGAGGAGCTGATTCTATATCCCTCCTTAGATAATTTTTTTTTGGACAATTGAAATATTTAACAAATTGCCATGTTTAAAGCTCAGATATTTGAATCTAAAAATACATCTTCTGGAGCAAGATTATCCTAAAATATTCGGGCCAATGTGTCTGCATAGACAAGTGGGAAAAGGGATACAATACAATCTTCCCAAGACTCATCTAAGGGCCCACCCAAGACTTTTTGCGGAATATATACTAGTATGTACAAAACAATGTAGCTTAAAAAAAAACATTTTTTTTTAAATATAAGAACCACTTTGGAAAATACTACGACCCTACCTCCCCCCCCCAATGCGCATACAAAAAACCTATAGGTATGTACAGATTCCGAAGGGTGACTCCGACTTCACACTACATGCTGTACATCTGGGAGCGTCGCATATGGGAGCGTCACGTGCGCCACACAATCCCCAAAACACTTCGAACACTTCCATTACGTTTGCCACGCATTGCCTAGTGTACGTGATTTCTGGATGTTGTTGCCCCTCGCAGATTCCTCTACTACAGATGGCACATGGATCTGAGATTATTGCTTGGGATAAGTTTCCCTCGACACGCGATATAATACACCTGTACAAGAGAACGCGTAAACCATAAATATTAACGGTTTTAAACGGTTAATAATAAATAAATAACTAACGGTTTTATGGCCGGTTTTTACCTGGTATTAATTAAAAAAAAAACTGTTTCCACAAAATAAGTTTTTCAAAGAAAAGTAAAGAACTCCATTGAACCAAAAATGAGCAAAAATAAAATCAAATAATCTACCAAGCGTGAAACTACCACAAATCAGCATCGATAAATAAGTGAAACCCAAACAAACAGAAATTACAATAAATAACCGCGTCAAGCTCAAAACGAGCAGAAATTAACATGAGTAAAACCCTATGCCTTCCCAAGGCCAGAACATAATTTGCACTCTGGGAACTAAAACGAATTTAAAATTAAACTATAACATCTAATTAAATTTAATTAAAATATTTAATCAAATGTCAAACTAAAATTAAAACAAGATTCTAGTTTATCAAATAAACGTAGTATTTGACTTAAATGTGTTGATTGTGATAGGAAATCGGAAGAGTAGAGATCGGTGATGTACGTTTACACTATTTGTAATTTGGCACTTATGCACTAATTGGCACACACCGCTATAGACTGTATCAAGGAAACCAGACACGAAACCCGCTAACGGGTATTTGCAATAAAGAAATGGAATGCAAAGCGTGGTTTTCATTGCGTTTACGATATTTAAACTGTTGTTATTTGGGGTTTAGGGGGGGGTACCTAGGTTAGGTTAGGTTACGTGTTTAATATAAGCTATGCTTTACCCCACCCCCTAATATGGAAATATATAGCCCAAATTTGTTTATAAACTATTATATATTCATTCTATTTTTTTTATTTTTTTTATTAGCATTAACCAAACTTGACTTCTCTCGTGTGTACCATTTAGTGCACAAGTACCTGTATTTTTTGTGTACATGGCTGTATTTTTGGCTTTAAAATAAGCTTTACCTTATCATTGTTAATATTTGATTGTGTTGAAAAGTGTTAAAAATTTAAGCGAAAAAAATGTGTTACGTTTTTTGAAAAATTTATTGTCAAATTTAACTATTTAGTTTTACACATTTGTTTTCGCGGTTAAATTTGGCAACACTAACAAAAAACAAACACCCTCTGATTGATTTCATGGTTTTGAAACAACCAAAGTAAAAACTTCAGGTATGAATAGGACTAAGATTAACCAGGGGGGAATGTTTTTATTTCATGGCCCTTGGTACTTTAATGGTGCTAGATGAATAAACACTAAGTTCTCAACTTAAAACATAAGAATGATTGTACTAAGCCATGTTACCTACAATAATATTGCTACTAGTACTACAACTCCTACTTCTAATAACTGAGTGCAGCGCCAAGCCGCAAACAGCTGCAAAAACTCCTCCTCCAGCTGCGCAAACTCCTCCATCCAAATCCATTCGAAGCCTCCCTCTTCACACCCTCCCAAGAAATGCCAATTTCCTTTACCCTTTCGCTTCCATTCCCGTTCGGAGTTGACCTGCTTTTTCGTTTAGCCCTAGATGGTTGGCCGAAAAGGACGATCTTTGGCAATCTCCCACCATTCATCCTTGTACTAGCTATCTCAACCTTTCTCTCATTATAGCCCTAGAAAGGGAAAGCATATTTTTCTTTCAGCTTACTGTTTGAAATACGGTCAGTCAGTCGGGTACCCAACAGGATCCGTAAGACAATTCCTCTGAATAAAATCTAACAAATACTCCTCCATCTTTCGAAGCGCCCATGTTTCTTGACCCCTGTCATCACTCCTGCTTCCAATAGTCTAATCTTGGTTCCTAGACTTATTTTTCTATTCTTCAAAACTTTTTTCAACTGTCAGAAATACACACTGGGCCTTGGCTACTCTACTTATAACACCTTCACTGCATCCAATATCTTTACTAGTAATATTACTCAAGTAAGTGAAGTTATCCACTAGATCGATCTTTTACTTCCCCATTTATTTCCTTATTCTCCCATAGCCTTTGCTGTTCTCCTTAGGACTAAGTCTATCAAAATGATCCATATACATGGGGATAGAACGCAACACACTGAAATCTCAAGGATATTACGTATCCCGAATTCTTCGAGTCCAATAATGAGTCAGGCACAATCCCTCTCGGAAGTTTATCGATCTAAGAATAATTTCATTGAAATCAGAGACGACTGTCTCCTCAGAAACTAAGAAACAGGATACTTCGGCCAAATATCCACATCGAAGTACCTCAAGTGTTTCTTCCACAAATATTAATTTTGTTTACCAGTTTGTTCCCAGTTTGTTCCTTGGCGTAATTATTAAGTAAATATCGTTTTTATCAGGAATGTTACATAACTTTTCTAGAGAAAAAAACACTCTATAAAGTTTGATGAACCACAAAAGCTGGCGGGGTTCCTAGAGAGAAAATAAATGAAAAACAAGATTTTCTACTGAAAGTAAGGAACAACATTAAAACTTAAAACGAGCAGAAAACATTCCGTATATGAGGGAGGCTGCCCCTTGTTCAACCCTCGCTCTTTACATTAAACTATTGCAGTGCTTTAAAAAAGCTTTTTATTCCAATTCAATGACCCTTGTGTTTCAGCAGTTGCTCTTAAAGAATTGGGGTACAAATTCAAACTTAAGCGTAAAGAGCAAGGGATGAGGGAGAGGCCCCTCATATACGGAATAATTTCTGTTAGTTTTAAGTTTTAATGTTGTTCCTCACTTTCAGCTGAAACAGCTTTTTTAAATTTATATCGTTTTTTCTAATTAGGCCAGGAAATACCCCCCCCCTCTCCAAAGAAAAATTGACACCGGGAAATCCTGTCATGGAAATTTCCTCTCACTGAAAATTTTCCACGGAGGATTCCTCCCAAGGACAATCCCCCCCCCAAAAAAAAAAAACAAAACTGCCCCTGAAAAACTCTCGCGATGGCAACTTGGTTCTTTTTCAGGTAAACTCGTAGTTTGGTACAACACAATGGCAGAAAACGCCACTTTGCTTTCTGGTCCCACCAGAAGGTTCGCCACTTTACGATCTTTCTTCTGGGAAAAAATGCGAAATTCCATGTTTTTGTGGATAGGAAATTGAAACCTCTATAGTAAGGTTTTCTGATATACTAAATATGATGATGTGGTTTTCATTAAGACTACTTTTTTGTGTTGTTACCCCCCCCCCCTTCAGAAATCAAACAAATTGTCTCAGGCTCATAACCTTTGATGGATGACTTTTAACTTAATGAATCGATGGATCCGAAATCAGCATAAAAAGTTGATTCCTTTGATATATTAATTATTATCAAAACTCCCTTTTCTTAGAGTTTCGGTTATTATTGGGCCGGCTCGCTCCTTACTTACAGTTCTGTTTGACAGAGGTACTTCCTTAAAAGTCTTGTGACTTGAAAGTTTCTGTTCTTTTATTGGCTAAAAAAACAAAACAAAAAAAAACATGAAACTACCTAGAACATACAATAGGACGCATCTCAGGTCATTTCATGACGAAACGTTGGACATGATGAAGATGATGAAATGTAATGCAAATCACGATTCTCCAAGATTTTTCTTTGGGTTGTTTCAAAGTTATGAGGTTTTAGGGTAGTACCAAATTTAGGGTAGCAACAAGAAAATAAAAAAGAAAACCGAATTAGTTAAAATTTCAAAAGAATGCTTAGCCATATGCTTTGATCTCATCTGTAACTGGTTTTTCACTTTTTTTTTATTCTTAGGCAGCCGCAACTACCAAATAGTTTTTTTCCCTAACAAAAATGCATATAAACAAATTTTGGAAGCGTTTTTCAAAGGTTTATTTTAACCCTCAGAAATATACCTCCCCTAAGAACAAAATTCTGGTGACAGCCTTGCCCCTTACGAATTAAAACGTTTACATTTCGCTGTCCTTGGTCCTTTTTTGCTGATTTTTTACCCATGTTGTTGTTTTTTATATTCGGCATCCGCTGCTGCCAAACATTGTATGTCTGCATATAGAGTTATTTTCATTAATAATTCAATTCCTGTTTCTTTTATATATATATATATATATATATATATATATATATATATATATATATATATATATATATGGCTGTGTAGGCTTCCAAGTAATTAATTGATATAATTGGATTTACTTTCACTGGCCTTAGTACTTTAATTATGATAGATAAACATGAATATCAAGAAAACCATTTTAAAACACAACGTCTAGACGTTAATGGAATTCAGACTTTAATAGGTAGAAGTGCGTGTGTCTACTTTTAAGTATTTTCCAGAAACCACAACTCTATGTTTACGATGAAAGTGGATACCCGGCAATTGTCAAAAGTAGGGAACTTCCAAAAAAAGCATTCAACTTTATTTTTCCAGCGTTTTTTAAGAAGCCTTCTCAGTTTTAAATTTCCTCTTTTTCTGAGAATGTTTCGGATCAAAGACAAAAATAAACGCATCCAATTACTGCTTCTGTGAGGTTTTGACTAAAGAATTTGCGATGAACTTGAGATTTATCAGAAGATGCTCAGAATTTCATCAAAAGTTAATACAACAACACACAATTTTTCGGCTCAGTTCAGAAGAAATGCAAGCGCATTATATTTGTAAAATAAAAAAAAAAGAATAATCTGTAGTCTTATAGAAGACTCCAGAAAATCCTTGTTTTAACATATTTTCATGTACATTTTCTTCATTTTTCAACATCTCTTCGTATTTCTCTAAATAGTTATACAAAAAAATAGTAGTATATATATATATATATATATATATATATATATATATATATATATATATATATATATATATATATATATATATATATATATATATATATATATATATATATATATATATATATATATAAATATATATATATATATATATATATATATATATATATATATATATATATATATATATATATATATATATATATATATATATATATATATATATATATATATATATATATATATATATATATATATATATATATTACCGTGAATGTCGACATTCACCTGTGAATGTCCGTAATTCCTTTTTTTTCTCCTTGGATTTAGTTAGCGTTGCCAGTCAATTTTATCAATTTAATGCAAGGTTTGGCGATGAAAGGCTAGATTAGAGGTTGGATTAGCTTAGCTTTTTGACCCATTTCTGATTTTGTAACCAAATTTAACCTAACCTAACCTAAAATAATCTAACCTAACTTACACTTTTACCATCATATCTTGCATAAGACTGAAAAGGCTTTCTCTTCTTTCTATTATCAGCAGCATTTACTGCATAACAGGTTTCGCAATGAATTAATAATTAAATAGTGAGTCTATACTAACTTAGTCCAACTATATTTTGCCTCTTTTACAGTAGAGATGTTTCATAGTGGAGTTAATTCATCTGAATATATGTTGGAGGGGCAGTGTGTTTTTTTTTAATCTAGGGGAGCAGTTTTTTTCTATCTTTTTAATTTGTGCATTTTTATGAAAATTCCGAAAAAAGATAGGTTTAATAATGAGGAGGAGGGGAAAATTTTCTAGTGACGAAGGAGAAAGAACCCCCCCCCCCTTCGTCCCCCTGTTAATGTCCCTGGTCTTTTAAAATGTCTCCATGAATATTTTTAGGAGATATAGATCCCATTTAGGTGCTATTTGATCTAGTAATTTCATTTTTCGATCTTCTGAGGGCAGGGTAGTATATACGCTTCAAAATGTATATAGGCTACATTTAGCCTAATCTATATTTGGTAGTATGGCTTATATGTATAGACTAGTATATATACTAGTATGCGAAGGCTAGTATATATAGCCTAAACTAGTATGTAAAGGCTACATATAGGCTAGCCCGTATATGGTGGTACGCAAAGTATGTATAAACTAGTATGTATAGGCTACAACAATAATTCAAACACAAAGAAATGAATATAAAGACAACAAAAGGGTCTATTGCCAGTAAATGAAAACAGATAAAAAAAAACAACGAATATTTCAGCCGTGTACAACAAGACGTCTTCAGCGTAGAAAAAAAAACTAGAAACTAAAACTGGAAAATATATACCAAACAAAATAGAGTAAGATAAAATATATAATATATATTATGTATTTTAATATATATATATATAATAATATAATATATATATATATATATATATATATATATATATATATATATATAATAATAATATTTAATAATTTAATATATATAATTTAATTTAATATATATATATATAATATATATATATATATATATATATATATATATATATATATATATATATATATATATATATATATATATATATATATATATATATATATATATATATATATATATATATATATATATATATATATATATATATATATATATATATATATATATATATATATATATATATATATATATACATATATATATATATATATATATATATATATATATATATATATATATTTTAATAATATAAATATAAAATATATATATATATATAATATATAATATACAATTACTTACATATACAATTGGTCGTTACCTTCATTCCCCCTTCATGTATTTATCTTCTACATTTTTCATTTTTACTTTAAAAACTTTTTGGTGAGAATCACAAGATGCAATTTTTCACAGAAGACAAAACACACACACATTTTAAGACTGTGTCTTAAAACAATACTTAATTAATAGTGTCTCTGAAAAGTAGCCAGAAAGTCTACCTTCCCATCTCCGTTTTTATTTCAAACAGCAAATAAAGTAATAATCTGAAAATGGTAATAAAGCGTAAAAGGATAAAAAAATCTTGTCAATTTGAAAATTTTCCACAAATTTCTGCGAGAATATACACATAGAACCATCTCTAAAGTGATGAATAAAGTGAAAACTAGCGTTTGAATCTTAGGACTATAAAAAGTGTGGTCAAATTGAGGCTGGTGAGAAGGGCATATGTCCCAAGATTTTGAAAATACATCTTTTTGGGGTAATTCGCTGAAAAAAGCTTTGTTTCTGTATTTTCATTGTAGAAACTATAAATATACCCCCCGGATTTTGGAAAATACATTTTGTCCCCTCTCTAAATTTTCATAAATTGATGTTTCTGACTATAAGGTCTAGTATGTTATACATGTTATCTCTCTTCAATCATCTTCCGTTGCTGTTATTTTTTAGTTAGTTAAAATACGTTAGACACCTGCTTCCCTTCGATTTTAAGTACAAGTTAAGGAACCGTTTTTGAAGGCTGCGTTGTTCCGTAAGCGCTAACTACTGATTTAGTCGATAAAGGTCTATAAACCCTAGGAATTCCCGTTAGTTACTCCCAATACACCTACATCATTTCCTCCTTCGCAGACAGTAGATTAAAAAGAGCAGACATATGTGCAGATAGCCTTCGGGTCACTGTTCTCCCTCCCAAGAAAATCTTGGTCTTTAATTTTTTTTTCCTCAAATTGTATATTTTTGGTACAATTAGGTTATTTTTCGTGTTTTTTTTCGGAGTTACGCACCAGCCAATAAAAATTCCATCAGACTACTCCTTATCTCAGCATTATCTACTCATGCGTAGATAAGATGACAACAATTAAAAAGGTTCCATTGAATTAGCAGATTTTTGAAAAAAAGATAGATCTCAGAAATACTTTATATTTTCTGTCGTAATTCTGAAAGTCTATCTTATTTCTGAGTAATTTTATGCACTTCAACCTTGCAGGCATTAGGTGGCAGTATATTTTTTTTTCTTTTCCCAGAAAACTTTCTTTCATCCCAATATCTTTTAAAACGTTCTATCTTTAGAAATTAGATTTAGAAGACAGGGCGAGAGTATTACTTTTCCATCCCCTAGAGACTAATCCCTGTTTTAGTAGGACATTGCTATAAGAATTCATAGGGATATATTGCTGATCTCGTGAGTTTCCCCTAAAAGGGAAAAGGAACTTCTCTAAATTCAGGATATTTCATGTCCTAGTTTCATCAAAGCTCAGAATTCTACGGTTAGGAACAACTGTAAATATAATTAGGCCAATCAGCCAAAACTGCAATGAGATCGTAGTCCTCTGAGTCATCGACATATAAGCTCACTTTCTTATTACCGACACAAACTTAACGATTAAATGACATACGAATACTTTTAAAACCTGAATTTACCGTGGGGGATACTGTTAAAAAATTACTACAAGCATTCATAGGGACATACTGCTGATCTCGTGAGTGTACCCGAAAATGGTAGCAAAAGGAACTTTTCTAAATGAAGGATATTTCATGTCCTAGCTTAATGAAAGCTCAGAATTTTATGGTGAGAAACTACTAGAAAAAGCAATTAGGCCTATCAGCCAAAACTTCTTCTAAGTCATCAACATATAAGCCCAATTTCTTATTAAGGCCAAATGATTTACGAATATTTTTAATACCCGAATTTGACCTTGGAGAACACTGCTTATTGTTATATGCATTCATTGGGATATATTTTCAATCTCTTGAGATGCACAAAAAGGGAAGTAAATGAATGTTGTCTGAATGTAGGATATGTCATGTCACAATTCATAGGAGAAAACTCCCACAAATTGTGATGAGTTCGCTTAGCCAAACTTAAAAGCTGTCGTTAAGTCCTCTGTGTCATCGTTATATACGGTTATTTTCTTATAAACGACAAAAACTTAATGATTAACATGGCATAAGAATATTTTAGCACCAGAATTTTACCTTGTGGAACACCGTTTAGTTGGCCATTGCTACACGCATTAATAGAGATATTTTATTGATCTTTTGAGTTTCGAAAGAAGGGAAGTAAATAAAACTATTTTTTTAATGTGGAATATTTCATGTCCTAGGTTCACAAAAGCTCACAAGTCTTAGTTGAGGAACTCCCATAAAACGCGATTACGCCAATCGGCCAAAAGTGCAAAGAGGTCTTGAAGTACAACATCTTGAGTTACCGCAATATCAGCTCACTCTCTCATATTAAGAAAAACTTAAGTGATTGATAAGGCATGCGAATATTTTAATTACCTTAATTTTAACTTGGGGAACAACGTTTAACGTTTCGTTTCGTTCTCCACCATGTTTACACTTTGTGTACTACTACTACTAGTACTACTACTAACAACTCACTGCAGTACCAAGCCACCTTAGGCCAACACAACTACCTACGCTCCTCCTCCTCCATCCCAATCTATTCAAAGCCTCCCTCTTTACATTCTCTCAGGAAGTTCTAGTTTGCTTTAAGTCTTTCCTTACGACCTGCGCCAGCGCCATTCAGGGATAACCTACTTTTTATTTGGACTTAGATGGTCGGCCGGCAAGGACAATCTTCGGCAATCTGTCATCCTTCATCGGCAGAACGTTTTATTTATTCATTTTGCCCCATTTTCATCGAGGATTCTCAAATTCTCAGTGCAATCAAGTCTATATATATTTGCAATCAAGTTTATTTAATAAACTTGATAATAAACTTGATAATAAACAAGTTTAATAAACTTGATATTTCAGTGCAATCACAGACAGAAATAAACCCAGCTGCTGATAGTCGCAAAAGCTTTTAATTTAATGAATTTGCTAGCAAAATGAGTAAAGTTACAAATTTTCTGTCCACCAAAATTAATCTAAAAATAAAAAGGAAGGTGATGAAATATTACTATCTAAGATAGTCCCTGGGCACATCCCTAGGTCAGACTTAAGAGCCCTGAAAAAAAAATCTAAATTTATCTATCACGTTCGAAAACATCGTGACTGGAACCAATTCTACTGCAGCCAGGACAAAATTCCTGTTTTACACAGTTTATAGCCTGACAACACCTACAAACAATGAAAATTGCCTAAAATTGCTTGTATATTTTCATAAATCACCTCTTTGTGCTTTTATAATAATTTTTCTGACTTTTCATTCAACCACAGCTTGACAATTAGCATCTGCTTAATTTGTTTCCAGCTAATGTTTTGTAGGTTAATGAGCATATCTAGGACAGGTGATAGGGAAAAATTTGCCACTCCGTGAAAACAAACAAAAACATTAATGAAGTCTGAAGTCAATAAAGAAAAGTTTTCGACAAATTTTGTCAAATTTTGTCAAAATTTGACAAATTTTGCTGTCGGTCCTTAAAAAGGCTTTCAATTTTCAACGAATGGACAACCTCCCAGGTTTCTGCAGCAACCCCTTCCGTGCGAAGCGGTCAGTTAGAAAGAAGTTTGTGGTTCATTTCCGCTCTCATTTTTTTGGGGGGAGGGGGACATGGTTTGGTTTTACCTAACCCATCAAAATACCATCTTTATATATTAGATATTTAATAAAAATATACCTACAACGTAGAGGTCAACTGAGCCTAAGCTAACTGTCTGGTATATAGACGGTAAAACCGGTTATTGTCTGATTTTCACGATCCAAATTCTCGATTATATACTAGCTAACAAGGAAGTACGTTCTTTCTGCATTGGTTCTCCCCTAACTCAAGGAATGATGAATATAAATTCCCAGTCAAATGGAGAAAAAACTTTACTTTTTACTTGACTTTATTAATAAACGCGATTATAACACTTCACAATTTACAACTACTGCACTAATGAAAAAACCTAAGTTAATCGTTGGACCTTTTTAAATATTTTAATTGAAAGCTTTTAGTTATTATATATATATTCATTTCATTAGGCCTAGAATCCTGAATCGAAAAGCAGTGTGGTCTAAGAAGTTAATTATTCTTGTGTTTTTGTTCAATCATTCTTGTTGCGTTTGGGAACTTTTCCAAAAACAACATAAGCCTTGATTTCTTATACCTGGGCCATATTACAGTCACACTTGACTATAAAATCAAAATTACATACGACTACTGCTCCAATTATGTATCCCGCTCGTAATGACTACTCCTAGCCTACTACTAACAACTCACCATAGCACCAAGCCGCCTGAGGCCAACAAAGCCACTCACGCTACTCCTCCATCCCATTCATTCAAAGCTTCCCTATTTACACCCTCCCATGAACCTCCCATCTCCCTTCAATATTTCTTTATGACATCCTCCTACCCTAACCGAGGATGACATGCTTCCGGTTTAACTCTTGACGGTTGGCCAAAAATAAAAATCTTTAAAAATCTGTCATCTTTCATCCGAAGAACACGTCAATGCCATCTCAACCTTTCTCTCATTATAGTCCTAGGAAACATTATAGATTGATCAGATTCAAGATATAAGGCTTAATATTTTGAAACTAGAAAATAAGAAAACTTTTTCTTCATTCTTCATCGAGGGCCTAACCAAGATTTTTGTTCGGGGGGATAGAGAGGTTAATAAACAAAACGTCAAAAAATTTGTTTAAAAACATTTTAGTTACGTTTTTACGAGCCACATAAAAGTTTGGGGAGAGGGAAGGGTTCAAAACCGGCAACCCACTCTGGATACGGCATGGTCCTTCACTAATCTTTGCGCTTTCATTGAAAAATACGACTATAAATTAGCTCGGGCATCACACTCACACTGTATTTTTTTTTTTTTGAATTTTTGAGTAAATGCAACCTCATGGGGGAAAATATAAAAGTTTTCCTTTATTCTGCTGTCCCAATTTTCACCTTTAAAGTCGGAGTCGCAATGAAACCCAGTGCGAGTTTTTTTTGTCAAACGCAAAAATTATGTTACAAGTTTAATTTATTAATACCTAATTAAATTAAGAAAACGAGTTTTCTTCAAGTGAAAAGAAAGGAGCAGTATTAAAATTAAAACAAACAGAAATCATTTCGTATATGGGAGGGGGACTGTCCCCTCCTCAATCCCGTGCTCTTAAAGCTAAGATCTGACTGCCCCTTCCTAAAATTAAAAACAAAGAAATGTTAAAGAAAATAGCTGAAAATTCAATTTAAAAAAGCTAAAGTTTAAACAAGTCTTCATGAAAATAGCTAAAATCGTAAAACAAACTTTATAAAGAGGCAACAAAAATTTATTTATATGTAAACTATTTTTTACTTTTGCATGAGTAAAACAAAATTTCAGAGGGAAGGGGGAGCTAAAATGGCTGACCCCTCATACGGCTCTGTTTAAAGGGGTGCCAATCTATCATATTTTTAATCAGATAACTTACAAAACGGGCATATTTTAAAGAAAATACACTCAAAAGGGTATTTTTCAAATATAGGGGACACTCCCCCCCCTAAAAAAAAGACTACAATGATGAAATTCCCAATATGTCATTTTTAAAGATATAGACTGTTGCGTAAATCCCCTTTCAACAAATCAGATTTCATTTTTACCGTCGTTTGGACTTTTAAATTACGTTATGAGTGTAAAGTCATGTTCAAACTTCCCGCCCAAACCACACATTTTTCCTAAAGTCAACAACTTTTCTTGAAATTGCGAATATAATTTTCACTTGATATTGACAAAGAGGAATGACGTTTTAACATTTTTAGAGCGACTAGTAAGCGATGACTTCCGGGCCACTGCGTCAAACAATGACATAATCGGAAAGATTTTATGGTTTTCAAACTCCGTGCGTAGATTCAACAAAATGTTACTGTAATGACAGGAAAGGAAGCAGACATACTCAATCTACGGGTAGCGACTAAAAACCTGAACTTCAGATGAAAAACAACTTAATGGCAAGAACGATACTTCACAAAAGCCTCCAGATTTTGAAGATTAGAATAATTTAGGGCTATGGAAATATTTATAGAGGATTCAATAGGCAAACGTCAGGGGAGGGAGGGGGGCATTGAGAAATACCTTTCCTTGGTATTTTCATTGAAATCATTCTCTTTAATTTCTGGAAAATGCATGGTACTTGTGCATAATATGGTACCCACAAAAGAAGTCAAGTTTGATTAATGCTAATGAAAAAAAAAATAGGATGAATATATAGTAGTTTAGAAACAAATTTGGGCTGTATATTTGCATATTAGGAGTGGGGGGGGGCAAAGAATAACATATATTAAATACGTAACCTGTCCTAACCTAGTTACCTTTTCCCCCACTAAACCCCAAAAAACAACAGTTTAACTGGTAAAACAACATTCTCGTAACTGGCAGCACTTTACAAGGATATTTTCGAAAATTTTCTTTTGAAAAAGTACTTGTGAAGAATCCGATAAACACGCGCGAATTGTATCGAAGATCAGATAGGCATTACCCGGTAATTCATATGAGATGCTGTATGAACAAAGGGTTTCTCACTCCAGGAACCATATTTAAACTTCAGTTTTTTGGGGTTGAAGGGGCAAAAAAATGTACCTAGGTTAGGTTACCTATTGAATATATGCTATGCTTTATCCCCACCCCTCCCCTAATGTGCAAATACACACCCTAAATTTGTTTCTTGACTATTATTTTTTTAATACGCCTTGTTTTATTTCATTAGCATTAACGAAACTTCACTTCTTGCGTGTCTATCGGATTCCTGACAAGTACCAAAGGTTGTATCTGAAACCAAAGGATTTTGGCTATAAATATTTCATAATTACCACTTTTATCTATAGCTGAAGATTGTTTAGCGTCATAACCAGTGGCGTCAATTCAAAAATTGGTGGGGGTAAAATATTTCTTTTGAATGTACAGAGGAAGCAAATTTGTCATTTTTCAACTTTTTGGAACGAAGATACCAAAAAAGTATTTCCGATTAATATACCCCAAAAAAGAGGTATAATCTAGAGGGAGGGGTCCTAATTGACACAACTGGTTGTTTATCTTTTAGTTTTGCTATTTAGTAATGTAATATGTCTATGGAATATTTTGTTAAATTTTGTTTCTGATGTAAATGAGAGGTAAGTTTAAACTTTACCCCCCCCCCCCCGCATGTGCAAATATATAACCTGAATAGGTATAGCCTATATAGGGGTGGGGGTCAAATTGATTTCCGACAAAAGTGATCATTATATTTGGAAAGAGCATAAAAAAAGGCATCGAGTGGTATGTTTGCTTTATTCGTAAGTCAATGATATGAACTGCGAATAATTTACCCCTTTTTTATTAGGCAACTCAAAACATAAACCGTTTTTCTACCCTTTCAAGTTTTTTGAATGCCGTCGACAAAAATAGCGCTGGGTTTTGCGATTCGAAACTTCGCCATCGACAATTCAGGGTAGCCTATATTCCAATTCTGGGTATATATTTACACAGTAGGGGGTGGGGGTGGGTAAATTTCATGGTAAATTTGCAGTTAGCCATATAATTTGGCTAGGATGAAAGTTAAAACATCTTTCGGTGCTTTTTTATGCTCTTTCATTATTCATATAAAATACCTTCGTGGCCTCTTTAAGGGCTCAAGATGCAATTAGCCCCAGAAGCGATTATTGAATATTTCAAGAGCATAGAAAAAGGCATCAAATGACGTTTTCACTTTCTAATCAGCTAAATTATAAGGCCCACTGCAAATTTACCGTTTTTAGCACCATTCAACCTCATGGATTTTGAAACAACCTGCGAATCTAACTATTTTAAGTATTTTGTAAATCGGTACTTGTCAATTAGCTGGAACCCACGCAATATGTCAAGTTTGGTTAATTCTAATGAAATAAAACAAAATATGATGAAAATACAATAGTTTAGAAACAAATTTGGGATGTATATTTTCACATTAGGGGATGGGGGTAAAGTATAGCATAGCCTATAAAGACGTAACCTAACCTAGGTGGTAAATTCATATTACAGTTCATATTACTGACTTACGAATAAAGTAAACATACTACTCGATGCTTTTTTATATTCTTTCCAAATATAACAATCATTTTTTTCGAAAATAAATTTTTTTCGAGAAAATAAATATAAATTTTCGAAGCCTACCAATTCAGGGTACATATTTGCACATTAGGGGGGTGGGGGTAAGGTTTATTTCTGACGCAAATGAGATGTAAGTTTAAACTTTACAACCACCCCCCGCCTAATTTGTAAATATATACCCTGAATTGGTATATATACGGGTGGGGTAAATTCATTTCCGGCAAACTGATTATTATATTCGTAAAGAGCATAAAAAAGGCATCGAGTAATAGGCTACACTCACTTTATTCGTAAGTCAATAATATGAACTGCCGAAAATTTACCCATTTTATCCAGATATAATAACCAACCTATGCCCCCCCCCCCATTAAAAATGCTGGAGCTACGCCCCTCAGCATAGAATTAATTACCTCTCCAAAATAGTCACTTATAATCAACATTCTTTCCTACTTAATCTGTAAAACAATTTAAATCATGAATTGAACAATTACCATTGAAATATCCCCATTTTCTGAAGACAAACGAAAATATCCTTCAAATCTTCACTTCTTACTTTGTCAGAACTCGAATTCATACTACTTTTTTAGGAATGGATTTTTGAAAACGCCCACTTTCAGCTGCGCGTAGCGCTAAAGAGGTTCCGCCGGATTCTTGCTTCTGAAAGAACTGAATAACGAGTGAAGAATAAACATCTTTATAAGTTATAACATATCTTTATAAGACAAGCAAGGCCGTACCCAGAGGAGGGGGGGGGGGCTTGGGGGGTTTGAACCCCGCACGAAATGTATTTTTGACTCGTAAAAACGTAACAAAAATAGATATAAAGAAAATTTTTTAAGCTTTTTGAAGTTTTTTCGTGTACCCCCCCCCCCCCCGAAAAAAAATCTTTGACTAAAACCCCCTCCGAAAAAATATCCTGTGTACGGCCTTGTAGGTAAAATATATACTTTATTGAGTAAGTAAATCAGTAGCGATCAAAACGTAGTATGTTACCAATGGCGTAATTTGAGGGAAACACGTGCTCTCTAATTTTTAGCCCTACAAATTTATTAAAAAAACTGTTTTGGGGGTGTTGGATGATGATAGTGATGGATGATAGAATTCACTTGACATGTAGAATTTGGGCTATATATTTGCACATTAGGTGAGGGGGTTAGGATAGGTTACGATAGGTTGGGTTAGGCTAAGATGGGTTTCCATAATTTTGTTTCTAAAGTGTTATTATCATCAGGTTTTGTTATTTTTCATTACAATTAACCTAACTTCACTTTTTGGCTGTGTTTCCAATAAAAGAAAAGTACCAAAATATTTTCTTGGCATTGTTTTCATTTGAAATACTTTTTTGGGGGATATTCTATCGAGAAACAACAAAATTACACACACACCCCCCAGATTAAAAAAATACATCTTGCCCTTCCTAGATTTCAAATAATACATTGTGATCCCCCTTACTATTCTCACATTGCTTATTTCGAGGGGTAGATTTTGTAAACTGCCTATTTTCAGCTTCGCGTTGCGCTGAGGTTCCGTCGGATTTTTTAAATACATTTTGCCCCCCCCCTCCCCTAGCTTTTGAAAAATACATTTCGTCTTCCCCTAACTCCTTTCATGCTGCCTATTTTGAGAAATGGATTTTTTAAACACCTAATTTCAGCTACACCTAGCGTTAAAGAAGTTCCCTGATTCTTGCTTCTGAAAGATCTGAATTAGAATTGAAGGATAAATAGAGGTACCCTTGCATTATATGAGCCTTTACAAGGAAACCAGTCACGAAAAACCCGTCACCGACGGGTTAACCGCTATAGAGTAGGCAATGATAGCGTGGTTTTCATTGCGTATATGATATTTAAACTAATTTTTTCCCGGCTTAGGGGGGGGGCGGCTAACTAGGTTAGCTTAAGTATTTAATATATGCTATGCTTTATCCAACACCCTCCCCCTAGTGTACAAATATGTAGCCCAAATATGTTCTAAACTATTATATATTCATCCTATTTTATTTTATTTCATTAGCATTAACCAAACTTGACTTTTTAGAAAGGCTCATATAATGCAAGAATACCTAAATATATTTAGATATAAAATTAGATAGTCCAGAATAAGATGAATAGGTAGCAATAAAAACAAACAGTATGTTACGATTGGCTAAAATTGGGGGGGGGGGAGGTCGATCTGACCATTAGATTTTTGTCATCCCTAGATATTTAATCTAGAAAAAACACACTTTGAAAAAACATACATTAGAATACAATTTTACTTGTATCCTAATTGAAAAACATAATTCAATGTGTTTTTTCTATTAAATTAGAATAATACATTTTGAGGACAATTAATTGAGGCACTGCTCAAGTGTCAGATGCAGCAAACATGAAATCTGATTGTTTGAATCGTGGAAACCTACACAACCATATCTTAATAAAGTGGAAAATTGAGAATTCAATTTCTAATGAGACTTCCCCATATGCTTTTCTGTAGTTTTTGGAAGTTGTGCAGTTAATAATTTCTGTAGTGGATTCTACATTTTAAAAAAAGGCAAAAAATCAGCGAAAAAATAAGCTGAAAACAGCAGGCACAAAAAACCTTAAGAAGGTATAGCTTTCCTTTGAGGGTAAAGTTGTATTATGGAGTCAACAGATTGTCAATGTTTATTTGAGGAGGAAAAGAAGGTATAGCTTAAGAAGCTTATAGAAGCTTAAGGTATAGCTTAGAAGAAGCTTAAGGCATAGCTTAAAAAGGTATAGCTTCCTCTGTAGATTTAATTGTATTTAGGAATCACAAATTATTAATGTTTAAGTTTCTGAAGACGAAAAGCTTTGTCAAATTTAACTAATTAGTTTTGCTTATTTATTTTCACGATTTTACGTGGCAACTTTGACGAAGGAGTCATTCTGCTCTAAAAAACTTCATAATTCTGAAACAGCTAAAGGAGAATCTTAGAAAATCGGGGTCTTAAGGTATGAAATATTTTTATTTTGACGTCATTGTTGCTTGAAATATTACAGATTTCTGTTTCTGTGAATATTTAAAATTTTATTTTGATTTTATCAAGTGATACTGGTAATTCGTTGGGTGATTAAAAACATAATTCAAGATTAGCTCTATATTTGCAGTATCAGTACAAGATACTAGGGTATATAGGAGTGCCGCTAGTGGTGTTAATAGTCAAGATCACCATCTAGTAGTGACTAGGGTTAATTTAAGACTGAAATTTGGGAAGGGTAACTACTTTCCGGGAATTTTTGTTCCCGAAAAATCTACTCACATGTGGCAACATTAACGAAGGAGTGTTTCTGCTCTAAAAACTTCATAATTCTGAAACAAAAAAGGAGATCTTAGAAAATTGGGGTGTTAAGGCATGAATAAGAGCTAAAATAGGTCCAGGGGGCGAAAAAAATTTCTATTTTGTTGGCCTTGGTGCTTCAAACATTCTCTATTGGGGCACCAGAAGGGGGCTCCAAAGGTTATCAGAAGCCTATCTTCTTCTCTTCCTTTTATTCTTTGTTCAATTCTAAACTTTCTTGTTTTTTCCTTCGCTTTTCCTTTTTTTTGTCCTTTTATCTTATTTACTGTCCTCGAGCAAATTTCATGTCCCATGAATTTATGCAAACCAAAGACCTTAGAATCTTGTAGTTACCAAATAGCGCTGCAACAAGAAATAATTCGCCGTTTAGTGTTAATTTTTTTAATTTCTGCTGCAGTATGTAAAAAAATACCGTGGTCACCGGAAGATTGGTATGCTACTGAATGAGAAAAGAATATCAGCATTTTATAAGACTTTGACCCTTCCTGAAAATCAGCTAGTTAGGCCTCTTTTTCAACTCTAGGCTTTTCCTTGAAAGGGTTTCTCTTGAATTTATTTAGAGATGGTTTTAGTAGCATGAGAAAAATTATATGTGGCTATCTTCTATTCTTCTTTATATGATGCAATAAAGATTTGTCAGCAAAAACATACGATTCTTCAATACATTTACATTCCTCTCTGACTAAGCATTTAAGAAAATTTGCAATTAATAATCAGTAATTATATATGATTACCATAGGTCAGTATGATATTCATAGAAAGTCACTGTTATTTCGCAGCACAAATTCCATAAAAACGGTTAAATTAAAGTTCTCCCAGCTAAAGGTGCAGATTATTTCCCATGTAATGTAGGAGACAGAGGCCCTACCAACCAGAGTATACAGTAATAAGTGATGTGTTTGTATCCTGCTTCTCCTGGATAGTATCTGTGAAACTTTCCTGCTCAATTGACGGAAAAATGTACAGTAAGAAAGATGTTGTTCTAATAGAATTAAGCTGCACCTTTACCGTCCTAACATTCAGGGGCGGACCTAGAGCAAAATCTCTGGGGAGGGTGCCAGAATCTCTGGCATCCTCCTTTCAGAATCTCTGGCACCTCAGAGCAAAATCTCTGGGAAGGTGGAGGGTGCTGAATGTGACAAGGGTGCCAATGAGCAATATCTCGGAGAACCCAATGTGACAAAGGTACCAACAATTGACCAAAATGGATCCCCCACTGCTAACATGCAAATTCCTGCTATCAGCTGACTCCTAGTCACTAATTCAGCCTAGCTGAAGCAATCAAGCGGCACTATTTGATATGTTTGACAGACTGAGTTCCATTATTTTACTTACGTTCCAATTCTAAAATCGCATGAGGCGTAACCAAGCTTCTTCACAATTTCAAATTATGGTTTAAAAACCATTTTGTAAGTGAAATTCTCACATATCTCATTCTCGTATCACTGAAATAAAATCAGAAACAGAAAAAAAAAACAGAAACAGGACAGAATAGCTATTATAAAAACAGAAACACAACAGAATAGTTAAATAAAAAAATGTAATCTTTTTCTGTTTTTTTTTTTTTTTTTTTTTTTTTTTGCATGAACAGGACAGAAACAGGTACTTTGAAAACAGAAACAGTGCCCACGCTTAATAACGAAATTTTTATGTTTTATGTTACTATTACAGCGTCATCTATATATTA
This sequence comes from Artemia sp. Qi Xiang Cuo, assembly GCF_049724085.1. NCBI lineage: Eukaryota > Metazoa > Arthropoda > Branchiopoda > Anostraca > Artemiidae > Artemia > Artemia sp. Qi Xiang Cuo. Next base: position 16,653,780 of record NC_142812.1, on the reverse strand, counting down.
CAGCGCTATACTTTATCTTGATTATCAAGTTTAAAGAGGACAGAAAATTCCGAACTTTCTTCTATGCGAGAAAAAGGTGGTATGTATTATTTTGATTGTTATATGTGTATATTATCTTTTATATATGTGCTAATGATATATTGTAATGCTAAAGGTGTATTATCTTTTATGTATGTGCTAATGATATATTTTCTGTGTTTGATAAGCCAGGTATGAAACAGCTTATTTAAAATAAAACAGGGGGCTTGCAGGCACCATCCTTGGGAACCATACACCGTCACATAAATGTTGCTGCCAGAAAAAAAAAGTTAAACAGAAGGCTGGTGAAAATGATTCAGGAGGTCTTCTGTTCCTTTTTCTGAAAACTCCGGAAGTGAAGATACTTTGGCTGAAGAATCTAATTAAACTGATGCAGTGTCTACGGAAGAGGGTGGCGAAAGTAATGGAGAAGAACAGTGGGGAGCTGAGAGTCTGTCAGAAAACGAGGTTGCCAGTGGGGAGCTGAGAGTCTGTCAGAAAGGACAGTCTGTCAGAAAACGAGCTTGCCAGTGGGGAGCTGAGAGTCTGTCAGAAAAGACACTGTCAGAAAACGAGTTTGTCAGTGGGGAGCTAAGAGTCTGTCAGAAAACGAGGTTGCCAGTAGGGAGCAGAGAATCTGTCAGAATAGACAGTCTGTCAGAAAACGAGGTGGACAGTGGGGAGCTGAGAGTCTGTCAGATGACGAGGTTGCCAGTGGGGAGCTGAGAATCTGTCAGAAAACGAGGTTGCCCCACAGGCTATCCTGTGACATGTTGCACTTACTGAAACATTTATAAAACTACGAAAATTATATAGAAAACTAAAGTTTCTACTGTCCAACATGGTAACTTTAAATGATGTTGTAAAGAGAGTGGCCTTCGTTCTCATTTCCCTCTTGACGTATAAGTGCGATGAAATAGCACATTGGAAATGACTGAGTCTAAAAAAACTTAGGGAGCCTGGAAATAGTTTTTTACATTCGACGAGTGCAACGAAACTATTATGCGTCTCTGGCTTATGTCTAATAGATGGACTGTACTGTAAGTTGCTATTATCGCACTTTCTACCAATTACAATACCACCGATAAGTGCCTCTTCATATCCAACTGGCAGTCAAGCACAAATTGTGTTAGAAAGACTGGAACTCTTTTGTAATGCTAGAGCCGGCAATAGTCCCATTGTTGCACCCCTCAAAGAATTCATACTCGTTGAGTTTAAAAAGAATTTTATGGAAAGCCTTTATTTTAAGATTAATCTTTTCCAAAAGGCAGCTTATCTCGATCCTTCAACATTTAAAAGGTTTTCACATGGGGATCGCTCTCTGGTACCTCAATCTTTGACACTATTACTGTAGGATACATTAAGTAATGGTAAAGGGACTGCAAGAGAGCCCACTCCAACTCGTCTTTGTACTGCGAAAGTCCTTGAGACTATGGTAGAGTCCGACGAGGAGAGCTGATTCCAATCGTTTTTGGATACAACAGGTTTCAAAATCGTAAGACGCCCCTGCAGTGTTAGCAACTCTGTCTTAAATGCCTTAAAATCTTTCGAGGGAACACTGCTAGTCTATCTTTTAGAGTGTTGTAGAGCTTTCCGGTAAGCTTTTTCTTCTTCATTAATTTACGTAAATACAGTAGTGCAAATTTATATAAATCATGGGGGGGGGCAAAAAGATGATTTTTTCTTATATTACACCTTCGAAATATTGGCAGATCCAGATTGTCTGGGGGGGGGGGGCTCGGCTAAGAAATAAAATTAGTATTCTTGGATTGTGTAATTACAATTAGTTATTTTCGAGGGTGTCACTACCCTTTCTCCTTTGGGAATGGACTATGGAAACATGCCTACATAATCAAAAGCATGTCCGCTTGTATTCTTAAAAAAAAGTTTAAAGTAGTAACAATTTGTATGATAGAGGAAGTGTTTGCGTTGGAGAAAGTATTTTCTGCTGCAATTATTTTCTGGGGACAGCCCATTTTATATACGGAATAATGTTTGTTTTAAGTTTTGAAGTCGCTCCTTACTATCAGTTAAAAAAAACTTGTTTTTTTATTTAATTTCTGATCGTTTTTAAGTTAATGGCGAGTTAAGGCGAGTGAAGATATTTATTTGTTTTTGGGTTGGACCCTTTTTGGGTTATATTAGGGTCCGAGGAAATAAAAGATAATAAAAGAAAATATTATATATTTTCTTTTTTTAAGTGTTTTTCTTTTTTTTCGGGTTTTTGTCCGGCATGCAGTAATGCATAGGATTGTGTTTTTTAAATGAGATGTTTGTTTATTTATTTATTGTAACCCGTTTGTCAATAAAATAAAAAAAAAAAAATGCAGCTTTGATTTTGGTTCACCGTAAATCAATAATTAGAATGAAATTTGCATATTAATTTTACATGTTTTGGCTAAATGGCTTTCTCGAAATTTTGTTCTGACGTAACTTACGAATTAACTTACGTAGCGAACTTCTATATTTGTACGTTTTTAATACGTATATTAAGGAGTTTACCCCTAGTCAATACCTCGTTCTTTAAGCTAAAGTTCGAATTTTGTTCAAATCACAAACCCCTGAATCACAAAGACCGGTTAATTAGAATAGATAGCTCTTTTGAAAGTACTAAAAAAAACTTTAGCGTAAAGGGTGAGGTATTGACTAGGGGGCGAACTTCCTCATATACGTAATAATTTCTGTACGTTTTAAGTTTCAATGTTGCTCCTTACTTTCAGTTGAAAAAAACTTATTTTTTATTTAATTCCTGATCAATTTTTTAAATAATGCTGGGAAATCCGGCGCCCCCTTCACACAAATGTCCCTTCCCCCAAGGAAGCATCCTCCATGGAAAAATAATACTCCGTAACCCCCCTCCTCCGACCCTTTCTCCCACCAAAAAAGAATTCTTCCTGAAATGTCTGTATACTTTCCATTAACCAATACTATATGTAAACAATGGACAAAGTCCACAACTTGCAGCCCTTCCCCCGGGAGCTGTGGGGGATTAAGTCATCCTGAAAAACATATTCATTAGATTTTCGACTATGCTGAACAAAATGGCTATCTCAAAATTTTGATTGGGCGACTTCGGGAAAAATTAGCGTGGGAGGGGGCCACGTTTCCCGCCAATTTTTTTGGTCACTTAAAAAGGGCACTATAACTTTTAGTTTCCATTCGAATGAACCCTCTCACGACATTCTAGCACTACTAGATCGATACGATCATCCCTGAAAAAAAAAACAAGTAAACACACATCCATGACATTTCTTCTGGCAAAAAATACAAAATTCCACATTTCTGCAGATAGGAGCTTGAAACATTTATGGTATGGTTCTCTGACACGCTGAATCTGATGGTGTAATTTTCATTAAATTTTTATGGATTTTAGAGGTTGTTTCCCCCTTTTTTTGAAAATAAGGCAAATTTTCTCAGGCACGTAACTTTTGATGTGTAAGACCAAACATAATAAAACTTATATATTTAAAATAAGCATACAAAAACAACTCTTTTGATATATCTATTGGTATCAATATTCCGTTTTTTAGAGTTGCGGTTACTATTGAGCCGGGTCGCTCCTTACTTACAGTTCATTACCACGAACTGTTTGACAGCGCTATTTGGTGACTACAGGATTCTAAGGTCTTTGGTTTTGCATAAATTCATGGGACATGAAATTTGCTCGAAGACAGTAAATAAGATAAAAGGAAGAAAAAAAAAGGAAAAGTGAATGAAAAAAACAAGACAGTTTAGAATTGAACAAAGAATGAAAGGAAGAGAAGAAGATACACTTCTGATAACCTTCGGAGCCCCCCTTTTGGTGCCCCAATAGAAAATATTTGAAGCACCAAGACCATCGAAATAGAAGTATTTTTCGCCCCCTGGACCTATTTTAGCTCTTAATTTTCACCCCAATTTTCTAAAAATCTCCTTTTGTTTGTTTCAGAATTATGAAGTTTTTAGGGAAGAAACACTCCTTCGTCAATGTTGCCACATGTGAGTAGATTTTTCGGGAGCAATGTTCCCGGAAAGTAGTTACCCTTCCAAAATTTCAGTCTTAAATTAACATCAATGGTGGCACTCCTATATACCTTAGTATCTTGTACTGATACTGCAAATATAGAGCTAATCTTGAATTATGTTTTTAATCACCCAACGAATTCCCAGTAATACTTGATAAAATCAAAATAAAATTTTAAATATTCACAGAAACAGAAATCTGTAATATTTCAAGCAACAATGACGTCAAAATAAAAATATTTCATACCTTAAGACCCCGATTTTCTAAGATTCTCCTTTAGCTGTTTCAGAATTATGAAGTTTTTTAGAGCAGAATGACTCCTTCGTCAAAGTTGCCACGTAAAATCGTGAAAATAAATAAGCAACAGAAACAGAAATCTGTAATATTTCAAGCAACAATGACGTCAAAATAAAAATATTTCATACCTTAAGACCCCGTAATACTTCCCAGTAATACTTGATAAAATCAAAATCAAATTTTTAATATTGACTGAAACAGAAATCTGTAATATTTCAAGCAACAATGACGTCAAAATAAAAATATTTTCACAGAAATCTGAATATCTGAAATCTGAATAGATTTCAGACCCCGATTTTCTAAGATTCTCCTTTAGCTGTTTCAGAATTATGAAGTTTTTTAGAGCAGAATGACTCCTTCGTCAAAGTTGCCACGTAAAATCGTGAAAATAAATAAGCAAAACTAATTAGTTAAATTTGACAAAGCTTTTCGTCTTCAGAAACTTAAACATTAATAATTTGTGATTCCTAAATACAATTAAATCTACAGAGGAAGCTATACCTTTTTAAGCTATGCCTTAAGCTTCTTCTAAGCTATACCTTAAGCTTCTATAAGCTTCTTAAGCTATACCTTCTTAAGCTATTACCTTCTTAAGCTATACAACTGCATCCTAAAAGGAAAGCTATACCTTCTAAAGCTATACCTTCTTTTCCTTCTCAAATAAACATTAACAATCTGTCGACTCCATAAAACAACTTAACCCTCAAAGGAAAGCTATACCTTCTTAAGCTATACCTTCTTTTCCTTCTCAAATAAACATTAACAATCTGTCGACTCCATAATACAACTTTACCCTCAAAGGAAAGCTATACCTTCTTAAGCTTTTTTTGTGCCTACTGTTTTCAGCTTTTTTTTTCGCTGATTTTTTACCTTTTTTTAAAATGTAGAATCCACTACAGAAATTATTAACTGCAAAACTTCCAAAAACTACAGAAAAGCATGCGGGGAACTCATTCACTAGAAATTGAATTCCCAATTTTCCCCTTTATTAAGACAAATGGTTGTGTAGGTTTCCACGGTTCAAACAATCTGATTATAGTTCGGATACTGATACTTGTATCAGTATCAAGTATCTGATACTTGAGCAGTGTCTCAATTGTGTGTCGTCTGGCAAATCTTCATCTTTATTTTTATAACGTAAGAAACATTCACTTTAATTTCTGATAAGGTCATTTAATAGCCTACGAAGTATTTCCTTTTATTAGCAGTATCTACACACTTAGGACCCATTTTTACAAAAATGGTAGTTGAGCTCATCAATCATTGAGCTCATGATCTCATCATCCATCGGAATAAAAAAATCCATTGGTAAAAAGAAGTGGATATTTCCATTTAGTTCTACACTGGTCTCAAGACAGAGCTAAACTAGAGCTATTGGTCAAGTTCAACAAGAGGTGGACGAGAGAAGCGTTTAAGCTCAGGAGGGAGGGACAAGGATCGAGTGGAGGGAGAAGGAGGGTGGGAACAAACTGTCGCTAAACAAATCCCGCACCAAAACACAAGCTCACGGTTACGCGAATGAATGAGCTCATCGAATGGTAGTTGAGCTCATTAATCTTTGAGATAATTAGCTCATCAATCTTTGAGCTAATTGGCTCATCATCCATCGAAGTGAAAACAGCCATTGGTAAAAAAAAGGAGGATATATCAATTCGGTTCTGGTCTCAAGACAGAACTAAAGTAGTGCTATTCGCCAAGTTCAACAAGAGATGAACGAGAGAAGCGTTTAAGCTCTGGAGGGAGGGACAAGGGACGAGTGGAGGGAGAAAGAGCGTGGGAACGAGCTGTCACTGAATAAATCCCGCAACCAACACACAGGCTCACGGTTTACGCGAATGAATGACTTCCAACCAGGTCAGAGCTTCGTGAAAATTGGCCCTTACATGGCAGAGATTTGCCAAACTAGCACTAAGATCAAGAATACCAATACCAAAAGTGTATTAAAGAATAAAGAGATTAAAGACATTAAAGATAATTAAAGACTGGAGAATAGATAATACAAAAGTAAGAAAGGAATGGACGGAATTGCAGATAAGCATCTTAAATGGCACTTCATTGACTTATTGGATACGCAGGCAAGACCTTCCCAGTAACCTCACCAAAACCAACTCTTACTCCATCTTTTTGGCTGTGACCTGAAAAATTTTATTACCTTTAAGTATCATAAACATTGAAAAAAATTGCCACCTAGACCTACCTAAAGATTCACACCGTAAAACAGCGTTTTTCTCAGTGACGATTCTGGTATCTCTTACGTCCGTAGTAAAATCTTGAATATCGCCCCCTCCCCCTGTCTCCTACAAAATTTGTAGGTTTAACTTCAACAAAATATTAACAAAAGCATTTTCAATTTATCAATTAATTAATAATTTATTGTTTGATTTTTTTAAATTTATTATTTTTTCATTTTTTTTAACTTATTCTTATTTTAGCAATTAATAAATAATTTATTAATTATTTTCATTTATTAACTTGTCCCTCAACTTTATTTTAAGAAAATAAAATTAAAGAATGATTATAACTGTTAGATTACTTATTTGAAATTATGTGCCCACAAAAATTCGGCACCCAGGGCGAGAGCCCCCTCTACCTCCCCCGCCCTAAAAAAACGCCTCTGTTTAAGTACCAAGGACATACAAAATTGTTCCATGTACCCATCTTAGGTCTATTCATTCCCGAAAACAGGGTTTTTATGAGATTTTTTATGTTTGTTTTTTTTTGTTTATTTTTTTTGTATGTTCAATGTTACCACATTGAACAATGAAAATGAATAAGCAAGACTATTTAGTTAAATTTGGCATAGGTTTTGTCCATAAAAAAATGAACAATTTGCTAATTCCCAAAATGAACTACAACACTTTCAAAAGAAAGCTAGACCTTTTGAAGCATAATGTTGCCACTGATCGGCATGACCTTTTTATGGTGTTTGAAAATAAAACCGTTATTTATTTACCTCCCTTTTTGTATCTAGAACCCGCTACTACCAAATGCTGTATAACTACATATGGAGTATTTGAATTCCCAAGTTTTTCAAATTTTGTAATATATATTTATGGTTTTGCAAAGTTTTTACTTAACCAATTAAAACTAAAATACCTCATTTTAACTGCCTATAGTACTTTAAGTCAAAATTTAGTTGCTGACCCATTACATAGATCTAAGTTTTAAGAGAGGCAATAAGGATGTTAAGTAGAGCCGGGCGTGATGAACTCTTCTAATCTGCTTGTTTATGAATTAAGACAAAGGTTCCTAAACTTTTCAGAGCTTCTCACACTTTTCAGGTTTGCTCGGAAAAACTGATCAATCACGCCGTAAAATTGTGTTTTTTTTTTAAATTCTTTGAACCACCCTCTAGCGAAAATATTTCAGTACACCTATAGACTTGACTTTTATTAACATATATCAATGATGGTTATAATCTATCATAGAAATACGGCTATGATCATATCCAGTCATAGGACTGACTTCTGGGGGGTTCTTTCGGAAAAAATCATTAATCATGCCTCAGCAAATATTTATGGCAAACTCAATATATATATATTCACGTCTGGGCAAATTATACTTAACCAATTCAAACTAATATATCACATTTTAACTGTCTTTAGCACTTTAAGCAGCCACAATGCAAATTATACTTAACCAATTCAACTAATATATCCCATTTTAACTGTCTTTAGCACTTTAAGCTGGCGCAATGCAACTTCTTAAAACCAATTCAAACGAATATATCACATTTTAACTGTCTTTAGCACTTTAAGCAGCCACAATGCAAATTATACTTAACCAATTCAAACTAATATATCACATTTAAACTGTCTTTAGCACTTTAAGCTGCCGCAATGCAACTTCTCTTAACCAATTCAAACTAATATATCACATTTTAACTGTCTTTAGCACTTTAAGCTGGCGCAATGCAACTTCTGAACAGCTAAGAATATATTTGCTGGCCCACAACATAGATCTGAGTTAAGCAAAAAAAAGCGCTAACAAATTAAGTAACGGAGTGTTGATGCACAGCAGTGCTAAGATTAGATTGCAGTACAAATGATAGAGGGGATTCTGAGCTAATAGAAAGACCAAACACATTGGAAGGCGAAAAAGAAAAGAGGAATTAGTGTGTACAATCATGTTAATAATTTGCACAATTTAAAGAGTGCGCCATATAGTCCTTGTCGGTGAACCGTGTAAGACCAAACAAAAAGCAGGTCGTCCCCGAATTGAATTTACACGCCACTACTACTACTACTACCAACTCACCGCAGAACCAAGCCCGAATGCGGGGAATGTCGTAAAGAAAGATTTAAGGGGAAAATGAACTTCTTGGAAGGGTGTAAAGAGCTTTAAACAGATTGGAATAGAGGAGGAGCGCACGTAGCTGTGCTGGCCTCAGGGTACTTAATGCTGCAGGGTTGTTATTAATGGTAGGAGAATTAAACCTGTGCATGTTGTGCAATATTTTTAATGTGTGCATTGATATGTATTACATTAAAGTAGTGATCATTGTAATTCTAGCTTAGATTGGGTGCTTTAATGCCTTTGGTTTATTTTTGGGACGTATTTGTGAGCCACTACTTGCAGTCCTTCAGTGCATAAGGATGTTGGAAAGAGAAGCGGAATATCCTAGTTTTTAACTAGCCGTTGTAATTATGTCAAATTTTGAGCCAATAAAGAGAACTTTTAACCTGATTGGTTATTTTGAATAGAATTTTGGGCCAATGATAAGAACTCGGAACCTGATTGGTTACTTTGAATTTAATTTTAAGGCAGTTAAAAGAACAAAGAGTTTTCTTTTTAGTTACAACAGTTCTAAAAAGTAAACAATGTGGTAGAAGTATGCATAATAAAACGATGATTTATGAACAAGGGAGTTCAAACTAAAAATCATTTTGTGCGAAACACTTCCAAAACCCCATGGGAGTTGTTATCAAGAGTGGGGGAGTAGTGAATATATATATATATATATATACACACACACACGCACGCAGAGAGAGAGAGAGAGAGAGAGAGAGAGAGAGAGAGAGAGAGAGAGAGAGAGAGAGAGAGAGAGAGAGAGAGAGAGAGAGAGAGAGAGAGAGAGAGAGAGAGAGAGAGAGAGAGAGAGAGAGAGAGAGAGAGAGAGAGAGAGAGAGAGATGTAGAGAGAGAGAGAGAGAGAGACACACACACACACACACACACACACACACACACACACACACACACACACACACACACACACACACACACACACACACACACACACACACACACACATTGTATTATATAATAAAACGATGATTTATAAACAAGGGAGTTCAAATTGAAAATTGAATTCCCCCTTCCCCCAATGGGAGGGGAAAACAACTGAGCTATATATATATATATACACACACACACACACACACACACACACACACACACACACACACACACACACACACACACACACACACACACACACACAATATATATATATATATATATATATATATATATATATATATATATATATATATATATATATATATATATATATATATATATATATATATATATATATATATATATATATATATATATATATATATATATATATATATATATATATATATATATATATATATATATATATATATACATATATATATATATGTATATATATTAAGGTATCGCCTACTCCGTATTATAACTTCATCATGATCCAAAAGGAATTTTCTAGTTACTCCATCCTCCAACGGAATTTCCTTAGAGCCTCTCCAGCTCAGTTCAAGCATTGAGCCAAATTCGTGAGCCTCCTACAAAACAAAACAAATTTTTATAATATCTCTTATTTCTTCAACATTTGAGGGGTTTCCGAAATAGCAATGTATGTTTCTCACTTTCTAATTTTACAAGTGGCCTAATGTGACGATCTAAATAAAAATACCGTGCAATTCTACGTTTGCAGTTTCTAAATAGCCTTTGTAGTTTCAAGTAGCCTCTTCTAAGTAGTTTCTACAAGTGCCGCCTAGAGATTAGTGTTTCTATAGATGGCGTATAGTAAGAAATAGATGGCGAAGATTAAGGATCAAGTGCAGTAGAAAATAATACTAATGACACATAAGAGACTTAAAAACTTCATGTCCTAAAATCTAAAAAAAACGCATAAAAAATTTATAGAAATTTTATTACGCTTTTACGAGTGAGAGAAAATTTTCAGGGTGGAAGGGGGTTTAGCCCGGGACAGGGGCGGATCCAGGATATTTTTAGGGGGGGGGGCAAAATAGGTTGATCCGATAAACTTGCGTTAGGGGCAAGTTTACGTAATCTTGTGGTAATTAATTAAATAACACTACTTTAGACTACATTTTAGTGGTGGGGGGGGGGGGGCTGGATCCAGTCACTAGCCCAGGAGCCACTGGATGATGTAAAAATAAAGTAAATAATGAAAAAGATGTAAAAATAACACAAAAACTTAGGTTTTTAGCTTCGTTTGGTCTATCAGCTCAGTTTTAGCATTGATTCAAATCCGAGAACCTTCTGCTAGATGAGTCAACTTCGAATATATATCTTAGTTCCTTTATGTTATAAAGTTTCCAAATAATAGTGTATTTTGCTCACATTACTTATAGAAATATGTTTTGATACACTATTCTACACCCCCCCCCCCACAAGACTCTGTAGCCTGGAATGCAGAGAAAAAGAAAACACACACACACACACACACACACACACACAAGGAAAATGAAAAAGACAAGAAGCCAAATTCAATTGACTACTTGACGAGTGTTGTGCCATGCACAACACATGCAGTGTTGTGCATGGCACAACAAACAAAAAACGCCACAATTCCAAACTGGCCCAGAGACATCAACCTCACGAGGGCAATAAGAAACAGAGAATACCGGTGAATAAAAAATTAGACTATCTAAAGATTATAAATTATTAACACGCTTCCCTTGAAGGCCCGAAACGAGTGCCACATTTTAGATGGCGTTTTTGGGCGTTTTGGACTGCATTGTTTACTTTTAGATGGCACTTTTTAGGCACTTTTTAGGCTGCACGTTTTTTGCGAAATTGAAAATTTTACAACAGGAAAACAGACTATTCTCAAGAAATTTGCTTTTCAATCAAGTTGGCCAATAGTTATAAAAGGAACTGTAACACAGGGATAAGACATGACTTTGAGTCAGGAAGACAATAATAAATAATATAAGTAACAATAAATAATAATAAATAAGTAATAAATCATAAGTCCGACAGTATTGCAGGCAGCACGAGAAACAGTTAGGCGATTGACTGGTCAAACCAACCGACAGGATTGATATCAAATGTTGCCAAAAATACAAAAAATATTACGTAGAATGCTCAGAAACAAGAGATAGACTAGTTTTAAGCGCCACAGCACCTTGACATTGAAGAAAAACGAAAGACATAAAAGTTGACATAGACTAAATTTTACTTTGAAACAAGATTTTAAGAATTAATCCACTAATATATATTCGAGCTAAAATTTCAAATTCAGCTAGTCATTTTATTAAACATAAATAAAAGTCAAATGACAGAAAAAATTAGTCAATGACTAAATCAGTCATAAAATCAAAATGACATGTTTACATTTAAGAACTTATGGGCATTTTCGAAAACGTGAATTGAGAAAAATAAATTGACTTCGAGACTGTTTTCAAGTTGAAAATCATCAAGAAGAGAGTAGATTTGAAAACTAATCAAGTTTTGAGTTGAAATAATAAGAGTTAAAAAGCCTTTGTGTTCCCTCTGATTTTGCGACAAGCCTACAACTGTAAACTGAAACTAAAACATAATTACAAATTTAACGTGCGCGAAGATAACTGTAACATGATAACTACAACTACAACAATAACCTGTAACTGCAATGTAACTACAACTGTAACGGGGACAAGATAATTATCTCATTAAATTCGTTAATTTCAGAAAAAAAAAAAAAAAAAAAAAAAAAAAAAAAAATTATACCCATTTGTGTAGCTTTTCAATCCATTTTTGTACCAGGAAAAATTGCAAAACAAACAAAAATTTAATTCGGTAGGCGGATAAAGCTTGATTTAAGCTACTGAAAGATATCAGAATTGTTGACCATATACATGTTGACCATAGATCAAGACTATAAAACCTCAAGACATTGTTGAAATATAACTTACAAAATTAACAAAATCTTACAGGCATTTTGGTCCCTGAGAAACATTTTTGGCCATCCCTTAAGATTTTGGTAAAAATTGCACCTTTTAAGGGTCACAAAACCCCTCTGAAAGAAAATCTGATGCTTGCCCTTCCCCTAAAATGTTAACTGAGTGGTAACGATTAGAATAACAACCCTGGCGAAGAGACTTGTCATGATCTAAAACGCACGAGAGCAATTTGGCCCCTTAAGATACATTTCCGCCCTTCTCTTAAGAATATTTTGGCACAAAACTGTATCTTTTTCAGTTCAAAAAACCTCTCCCTCAGGAAAATTTGATGCTCATCTCCTCCCCTAAAACGTTGACTGAGTGGTACAGATGCGGGTAACAACCCTGCCAAATTGATTTGTAATGGTCTAAAACGTTTGGGAGCAATTTAGCCCTTAAGAAACATTTTCATCCTTCCCTTAAGAGAATTTTGGCACAAAATAGTATCTTTTTAGGATAACAATCCTGGCGAAGAGATTTGTCAAGAACGCCAGGCGTTTTGTCTAGAGAGGCGTTTTTAGACAAACGTTTGAGAGTCTTTAGGCTCCTTATAAATCATTTTCGTTTCTTCTCTTATGGACATTTTGACACACAACTGCACTTTTTTAGGGTTATTAGGCCCTTTTTCCAGAAAATCTGATGCTAATCCCCTCTACTAGAAAGTTGACACTGAAGAGGATAACCAACCCTGGAGGAATGAGAAGAAAGACAATACATACAGGGCCACTAATAGTACCAGAAGCAAGTAAATCTCCAACTCTTAAATTACAGCCAGAGGAAGCGTGATGAATAAGCTGTTGCTTCATTGTCCAATACATATATTTGAAATTTGATTTGGTTACAACTGACTCCTTCGTGGCACATCCAGCTGAAAAAATAACAAATATATATCGTCAATATATATCGTTACACCTTATGATCTTATTTGACATTTTAATAAATTGAGAGATGACAGGTCTGAAATTAGATATCATCGCTGTAACATTTTAATGGTTGTATCTGAGATTTTGACAGATGGCAGATCTGACGGTTGAAATCGTCACTACTGAACCAAATGATCGCATCTGACATTTTGACAGATTTGACATTTAAAATCGTTGGTGTTACATCTAATGGTCGTATCTGACATATTTAATATTTGACGGGTCTTACATTTGAAATCGCCGCTGTTATATCTAGTGGTCATATCTGGCATTTTGACATATTTGACAGATGACAGACCTTATATCTGACATCGTCGCTGTTGCATCCAATGGTCGTAACAGACATTTTATAGTATGACAGATGACAGGTCTCAGAATTGACATCAACGCTGTCCAATCTAAAAGGTTATATGTGACATTCTAACAAATTTACAGATGTGACATTTGAAATAAATAATTCCTTAGACCACACTGCTTTTCCATTTACAAAGAATTAAACAAGAAAAACGGGTTTTAATTTCTATAAAGCAGTGTATACAAACACTTAATTAAACAAAAATACTCCGAATATTTCGGTCCCACATCCGGGAGCCTTTCTCAACGGAAAAAAAAAATTCTTACAACAACATAAAAAACATACTAAACAAACAAAAGAAAAAATATAAATAAATAGGAAAAGAAAATTCACATATTAAATGAACACTTCCATTCACTGGCGTATAAACAAAATCGAATGTTTATATTGATTGGAACACACCTTCTCACATTATATAAATGGAAATCTGTCAAAAAATGAAAATATATTTATACTTAAACTAAAACACTAAAGGTCAGCTAACCCCCGGCCCATAACCCCTAATTAGATCTCACAAGTTCATCACCCAGTGTTTGAACTCTAAATTGAACAGATTCGTTTGCTTGCAAGCTTAGCTGCAGTTCGTTTACCTTTCCGAGCATTTAACCCAGTCTGACCTTTGTCCGCAAGGTCATCTTTCGTATCCGAACTATTATTAAAAATAATGCTGGTTGAAAATTTTACCTGCTTTTTAATTAAACTATTATAAATTGAACTGATCCTAAAATCCCCTTCATATCTATTGATACTAATACCCCCATATATTATCTTTTTTATTTCTATAATTTCCCTGAAGCTTTGTAAAAGTCCTACAGACGTATCTACTATTTTTGTTTGATCAAGTAAAATACTGTGATGAGGAAAATTATAAAGATGTTCTGCAACAGCTGACTCAAACGTTTTTGGTGTTTTGTTTTGTTTTAGAGCGCAATCTATGGCATTCTTGTGCTGCTGTAGCCTATTTTCTAAAATCTGTTGTGTTCTTCCCACATAAAATTTACCACAAGAGCATGGAATTTTGTATACTCCCTTGTGCAAATTTCTCGGTACCTTGTCTTTCCCTTTATTTAACAACGAGCTTACAGTTTGTCCTGATTTAAATGCTGCATTCATATTATGTTTTTTAATTCTCTTCTTAATTTTTGTGACAATATTGGGATAAAAGGCAAAGTTATGTAATTTGTTTCTTGATTTGACCCATCTTCTTCTAATATTTTTGGTTCTATCAACTTTTTTTTTCCTTTTTTCAATTAGTTGAGAAATAACATTTTCCGGATAGCCATTACCTACTAGAATATCCTTAATAAAAATTAGTTCATTGCTTATGTATTCTGGTGATACTAATTTTAATACCCTATCAACTAAATAAATAACCACACCCCTTTTTACCAGGATCGGATGATTTGATGCGA
The DNA here is from genome assembly GCF_049724085.1 of Artemia sp. Qi Xiang Cuo. Lineage (NCBI taxonomy): Eukaryota > Metazoa > Arthropoda > Branchiopoda > Anostraca > Artemiidae > Artemia > Artemia sp. Qi Xiang Cuo. The sequence continues at coordinate 16,638,611 of NC_142812.1, read as the reverse complement.
AAGACAAGTAACGGTTGTAGTCGGTTTACGGTAAATTGAAAACGCTAGTTTGTTATTATTTCTATGGATCAAAATATCAAGAAACGGTAACTTATTATCTGTTTCCTTTTCAATTGTAAAAAGTAATTCTCCTCCCAGATTATTTAAATGTTCCAAAAAACCTTCAATTTGTGATTCCCCATAATTCCAAATAACTAAAATATCATACATATATCTGCCCCAAAATTTAGGTTTTAGAAAATATGTTTCTATAGCTAAATTTTCTACATACTCTACATAAGTATTTGCTAACAACGGAGTTAAAGGCCCTTCCATTGCCAATCCCCTAATTTGATGGTAAAAATTATCTCTAAACGTGAAGTAATTAGTATTCCTACTAGTTATTCTGACTAAATTTAATATAGTTTCCAGTTCAATTCCCGAAGATAATTCTCCTATCTCATTTTTACGTTCCTCAAGTTTTTTTGGATAAAATACTAAACGATTTATCAAAAGGAATCTACGTATACATTGATTTTATATCAAAACTGAACAATCTAGATTCTTCTGATATTTCTACACTTATAAGTTTATCTTTTAAAAATTCCAAGTTTTTTATACACGAATCTTGGAGTTATAATAAAGTTTTAAGTGTCATTGCTGCCCAGTTCTCGATTTTTACCGTTGGTGAATTAGTTGTTGAAACAATAGGTCTTAAAGGGATACCTGTTTTATGCATTTTTGGCAAACCATATATTCTTGGGCTAACTGATCCCAAATATACATTGCCAAAAATACATAAAACAGGTAAATTTTTTTTAACAACTCACTAGAACACCAAGCCCCTGAATCCGACACAGCTGTCTAATCGACCCCATTCAATTCATAGCTTCAGTCTTTACCCCCTCCCATAGAGTTCACATTTTCTTTAAATCCTTTCTTATCCCAAAACGTTCAGGGACGGCCGGCCTTTCGTTTGGTCCTGGCCAAAAAGTACAATCTTTAGCACAAAAAGCACATCCCCATCTGTAAAACAAGGCCTAGCCACCTTAGTCTTTCTCTCATTATAGCTCTGGAAAATGGTATTGAACCACATTCTTTACAGAGCTTATTGTTTGATATACGGTCAGTCAAACAGTCACCTAAAACTAGAAAACTTTAACAAGAAAACCAGAAAACTAGAAAACTCTAGAAAACTTTTAGCAAATCTTCCTCAACCAGTCAAAGCACCCAGGCTTCAAAGCCATATTAAATCGCTTCTTAGCTTCGTTCAGAGTCAATACAGCAGAAAATACAGCAACACGGCATTATATAACCGTGAATACGACAAATACATCGGCCGTAATACATTATAAAGTATTGCCGATACCACCCAAATTCTACAATTTGTTATTGCCCCAAATCAAAAAATTGCTATTACACAAATTATTTTTTTGATTGGTTACTGATGAGCCTACTAATCTGCATATATATATTAAGAGAGGACAGCCGTCTCCCAGCCTGTTTTCTATCTAGATTTTGACAATTCTGAAAATCATCCAAAAGAATCGCAAATGATCTTCACCCTCAGAGGCCCTAAACTCCCTCTATTTTTCAATGAGTCAAATCAGAGCCAACGCTATTATTTATTCATACATTATCTTTTTTCCCCAGCACAACTTCACAAATCCCTCTAGTTGGAGCAAAACTTCCTACCAGCACAACTCCCTCTATTTTTCAATGAATCAAATTAGAGCCAACGCTATTATTTATTCACATGCTATCTTTTTTCCCCAGAACAACTTCACAACTCCCTCTAGTTGGAGCACAACTCACAACTCCCTACCGGCACAACTTTCTCTATTTTTCTATGAGTAAAATCAGAGTCAACGCTATTATTTATTCATACACTATCTTTTTTTCCCCAGCACAACTTCATATGGAACAGGTGGTCGTAAAAACTTCGGAGGGGACTCATTCGAGCGGGAATTGAAAGGGATAGTGCCCTATTTAAGATTCAGAAGTGATCGGAGGGCACCAAGTTCCCCTCCCACGCACTGTTTAGCTGCCCTTCCTCCAAAGATATCCGTTCAAGATTTTGAGATAGCAATTTGTTTTAAAATAGCCTAAAAGTCAATCAACTATGCATCCAGGGATAACATGCCACTCACAGCCCCTGGGACAAGGACTGTAAGTTATGCGAGTTGTCATTGATTACATATAGGGTTTGTTATTGGTAAAGGGGGCAGGTTGAACCTTGGATCTCAAAAAAAGGCTTGTTTGGGATTCAATTATTAGTTGACAGTAGCTTTTGTCGTTTTTGGTTTGAATTATAATAGGACTTCATTTCTTTTCGACTTATGGCTCTTTACTTTTCTTTGAAAAACTTCTTTTTCGCATAGTTTTAACAAAAAAACAATTACAAATGAAAGTTCAAATAGAGATAAAATCCTTTTAATAGACAGTGTTTCACAAATAGTGATTGAAACTCAAAAAAAGTACCAGATATTTGGGTCACATATGCAGTGACCGTCATGAGTAGTAAAACTAAATTAAAACAATTAAAAACAATAGTTAATATACGAAACAAAATAAAACTACATATTGTTTAATACTCTAATTCTTTTCAAAGCAAAAGCGGAAGCTAGCCTCTTTGACCCTCTTGGATCCGGTAATAATCTCATTTCCAAATTCTGGTTACTACATCCCACATATGAGCTTCCACAAGTACATGGGATCTGATAGACCCCACTTTGTTTCCCCAATGAAGTTAGATCCTTCCCAGAATTTAGAAAACTACCTAAGGTATTATTAATTTTTAAAGCTACCTTTAGACCATTACTCTGTAAAATTCTTTTAAGTTTTTCACTTAGCCCGGGAATATATGGCAAGAAACAAAAAACATCCTTCTCCCGATTTTTCTCCAAGACTTCCTTAGAAATCTCTAGAAACTTTTTCCTTCTTTTTGAAAAAATCTGGTTCATTAACCACTCTAGATACATGTTACTTTATTAGTATTTTTCTTAGAAAAGACAACTCCTCGTCAAAAAATTTTGGAGAGCAAATACTAAAGATCCGGTCAGGTAAAGAAATGATCAAAACAATTTTGACTTGGCGAGCATGACCGAAACTATAAGACAAAAATCTATTGTTATTTGTCGGTTTTCTGTAAATTTTAAAATCCAGACTATTTTCATTTTTTAAAAGAAGAACATCAAGAGACAGTTTCTCGTTCTCTTCTGATTCAACAGTAAACTATAATCCCCCCCCAAACAATTGGGGGGGAATATAATTGTTTTTATGTAGAAATTGGCGGGGGGATATAATTGTTCTTTTTTAAGTAGAAATTATCTACATAAAAAAACAATTATAAACAATTACGATTAAAATTTGCAGGATTAGAAACAAGTATAGCATTAGGACAAGTCCCAAATCTTTTCTTAAGATAAAGGAATAGAAAAAAATATATAAATAAAACAGAATATATGACAATTAAAAATGAAATATAAAGTAATAATAATAATACAATTGAAATTAATAAAAGTAAACACATATACAATTAATGATACAATTAACACAAGTAAAAATAATAGCAATAGTGATAAAGTAATAAATAATAGTAAAGTAAAACAGTAATGAATTGTAAAAAGTAAAATGGTGTAAAATAGTAAAGTAAAAACATATTACTATATGCGCTAGAAATAGCACATCCAACAATTCCTTGAAAACTCACTTAATTAGACCCTATCATCCGCGTCACGCCTAAAAGGTGTATCTTACAATTTTAAGTTTCTAAGATAATTTTCATCATATTAAAACTTATCACTTTTTTGTCACTGCCGTATAACATTTTCTTGCAACATGTAACATTTTTGTTGTTGTTGCACTGCAATAGAAGTGAAATGCTACAACCTAGTAAAGAACGGCCCAAGGTAGCAAAAAAAAAGAAAAAAAAAGTTAAATGGGTTGGCTAAAAAAAATTGAGCCAAAAACAATTAAACGGGTTTTTAAGCCATCTGGTGTAAAATATTTTTATATAGCACTATTTTTAATAAAGCGGTTTTCATTCACATTCAGCAAAGAAGTACTTAAGTAATTTGTTCTAACGAGCAGAAATTTTTCAGAATTTTGAAAGCGGACGAAACCCTTCACAAACGACATCCAATTGAAATAGGAAGTACATCAATTCCAATAGTGAACCAATTGGATTTTATTTCCCCCAAAATCAAGAAGTGTAGAAAACAGTTCGTGGTAACGAACTGTAAGTAAGGAGCGACCCGGCTCAATATTAACCGAAACTCTAAAAAACGAAATTGTGATATGAATAGACATATCAAAAGAGTCAGATTTTTATGCTGATTTCAAATATATAAGTTTCATCAAGTTTAGTCTTACCCATCAAAAGACTCTCTTTGACTCTCTGTCACAACTTTATTTTTAAAACAATAAAAAACTTTAGCGTAAAGAGCGAGGTGTTGAGGAGGGGACAGCCCCTTTCATATACAGAATAATTTCTGTAATTTCTGGTCGTTTTAAGTTTTAATGTCGCTCCTTACTTTTAGTCAGAAAAACTTGTTTTTTTATTAAATAAAATACATAAACGACTATGCAAAAATGATTCAACAAATAAAAAACAACGATTTACAATATCCTTAAAAACAAAACTGAAAAGAAGGCCAATATAAATTGAAAATCTCGAACACTTTTAAATTCTGAAAAGTGGGGGAAAGGGGCGAAGCTTATGCATAGAGAGAATATTTTCAACCTTACGATACAAATTATCTATCTTAGCTAACCTCAACGGCTCTTACTTAAATCTCGAGACTAATTCTTTGTTACTAAAACAAATTAACAGACAATTTGTTAATGAAACGAAACACAGTCGAGAAGTTTGCTGAATGTAAGATTTGAGAAAACCGATTTCATAGCCACAAAGACAAGTGACGTGTGACAGAATGCATTGGACGTGTATAATCTGGGCTATATATTGGCACATAAGAGGCGGGGGAGTGGTATGGTTAGGCTAAGGGCACTGTCTAGATACTTTACCCCTACCCCCTAATGTGCAAATATATAGGCCAAATTATATTATTAAATAAACTAAAAGTTATATGAAAGTTATATTTCATTAGGATTAACCTAACTTCGCTTCTTAGGTGTGTTTCGTTAGTTAACAAGTAACCAAATTCGAAATCCAAGTAAAAAAAAAAAAAAAAAAAAAAAAAAAAAAAAAAAAAAAAAAAACTTGCTCCCTTATATTAGGGGTTTACAGTTCTGACCTTGAATAAGGAAAATCACGTTTTAGCATAGGCAGTACTGATGCATCTGTACTTTTTTTTTTTTTTTTTTTTTTTTTTTTTAATTCCTGATTATATACAAACTCTCATAGTTTTCATGGTTGTGAGGTAAATTACCAAACCTGAATGGCTGTGAATTATAATCACATATAAAGCTCTATCAATACATACGTCTTATGGCAACCTCCAGATTGATATCAAAATTATATGGGTCCTCATGAACAAGATGTTTCATAGGTACAGGATCTTGAGGGAAATTTTCTATTGTGAATGGTTTCAAAGCGTCCATTGTAACAACCCAGGGCGAGATAGACGTTCCAAGGTTCTTAGCCAGGAAGGGTCCAAGAGGAACATACTCCCATTTCTGAATGTCTCGAGCTAGAAGAAAATAAAACCCAAGTCAGGGTGAGTAGTAGTTCAAGGTATGTAAGAGGGTCAGGCATGAGCATAACAAGTATTTTTGTTCGGGAGAGGGGGGGGGGGCAAAACAAACTAGTAAAAACACAACCAAAATTTGTTTATATTTTTTTCAAAATTTGTAAATTATTCCTTACGTTTTTATGATTCGGAAGAAATCTAGGAGTTCAAACTTCGTAACCCCCCCCCCTCCCTGGATATGGCCTTCGGGTCAGGTAAAGATGAGCTCTGAAACAAGATGGCAAAATTATGAAGCAGACCGCCACTGTGTGATTTCCAACAAGTAGAACCAAGGTCCAGGTCCAAAGCTCCCACGTTCCGAACGGATCCAAAAAACTCCCTATTTATACAAAAGAATAAATTTATCTTTCTTGCACGAAAAGATATACTGTAGTAAACTAGTAAAGAGCTAAAAAAAGGTAACGGTAATGTAATAGTAAAATAAAGTAAAATAAAGTGATAATAATAAAGTAATAGTGATAAAAATAGAAACGTGTTATACAGTAAGCAATTTACTGTAATAAAGCGCAGCAATAAAAAATAAGAGAAGAAGAAAGAATCGATCAGACACGTAGAAAAGAAGGGGGCTACAAGACTACAAGCAATAACTCATTTATTCTAGAAAATGTAATTTTAGGAAGTAGAGATTACGAAAACGGGACTCAATTTCTTTACTTTCCTACCCAGCCAACTTGACTAGGGTCGAGTTGGTATTAGGAAGGTATTAGGAAGGTATTATGAAGTTATTAGGAAGTTAGGTATTAGGAAGTATTAGGAAGTTAGGATCTTTTTGAATTTTATTGAAGGTTTTTTTAATATTTGCAAAGTAGTATACCTGTTTCCTGCGAGGTGTCCTTTCAACAGCACTGTCTTTGTACGGGGTGGGGAGTTGGTCGGAGGGAGGTTGGACGGAGAGAGTTGCAATAGGTTTTGAGTTTTAAGCTGCCGTTTCACAAGTACCATTTTTTTTGGGGGGGGGGGGGAAGACGATTTTGACTTTTAGTTTGAATTTTACTTTATTGAAGACTTTTAACTTTGAGTCATGTTCATGATTTTGTTTAATTTCTTCAATTTCACTAAGGACAACTACTTGTTAGGTGGCCAAAATGTCTATAGAGTAATGTACTAGTTACTGTTTCACCGGCACTTTCTTATCATCGACACGTTGCTCCTCCCCGATAGTGCTTAGGAATTTTTTCAGTGCCAGTTTGGTTTCGTTGACGAGCACTCAGGGCGTCTTCAACAACCAAAACGGTGAAAACTTGCAAAAAATTTTAAATAGTAATTGAGGATATGGCGTTTAAATGGTACCTAACATAAGTAATGTGCCAAAAACAATAGGCTTATTTAACCTTATTTAGGCTTATTTAATAGGTTTATTTAACCGAGGATTTGTGCATGAGGTAAGTCTGTGCGAAAATGGTCCCCAAAGTGCTCATAGACGAAATGAAGGCCCCAGTGTCATGACGTGTGATGACCTGTTTGAACGTTACGAAACCAATTTTGACTTCTTAGACATAGTGAAAATTGGTGACAAAACATAGCTTTTCGAATATAATCCTGAATCTGAACGTCAGAGCAGCGAGTTGCACACCAATGGGTCTTTTCGGCCAAAGAAAGCAAAAAACGAGCAAATCGCGGTTAGAGGTCTTGCTCACCTCTTTTTTTGGACAACAAAGGTTTAGTGCATCACGAATTCATGATGGGCAGACAGTTAACAACCGGTACTGCTGTGAAATGCCATAACGGTTAAGGCAAATGGTTCAACAACCACAAAAAGACATTTCTGACGATTGTACCACGATAATATACGGAGTCAAACCGAACTCATTGTTCGCGAGTTGATCGTGAAAATGGACGTCGCTACACTCCCTAAGCCACTGTTCAACCCAGATTTGGACCCACCGAGCTTCTTTTCATTCCCGAGAATCGAGAGATCATTCAAAGGACATCACCATGAGATGGTGAAAGGGGTAAAAACGCTTCAACCACATGTCTATGAGAGATCCTCGTTGATGCCTTCCAGGAAGCAGAGGAGGAGTAGGCAAAACGCTGGATCTTGTTGGAAGGATAGTATTTGAAAAGTGTTCGTACGTTTATGTTGAGTAAATGATGTTTAACGACAAAATTACCGGAACTTATGGGACAGACCCTGAAGGTTAAGTTTAATCACCAATTTAATTTTACTAGAATCAAGTCAATTAATTAAACTATATAAAAAATCTCATATCTACTTTTCAATAATTGCATTTTTTTGTCATTTACTCCCCTTTTCTATGTCTCTGTCCCTACTTTTCTCTACCATTTTTTTCCATATCGTCGCTGTTACGCCTATAGGCCAGACATTTTTAAATTTCTTAAACAATTACCAAGCAAGTTTGCTAAGGTACATTCAAAGGTATAATCAGCAGAATAATGTATGTTCGGTAACACATCGTATCTAATATGTTTAAACTTCACAAATAATTACCAAAAACCATTTGCCGAGTCAGATTCAAAGGAAGGATCAGCAGGACATGAATGTTCAATAAAACATCAGTCCTTCTAATCTATATTATCCTGCTGACCTTCCCCTTGAGAACAGCTTAGAAAAAGGTCTTGGACAATAACTACAGATAAGTGAAAATGCAACGTTTCGGCGTCAGGACAACTACATATAATTTAAGAAACCGACTATTTTTTACTTAGCCCAACCCCAAAAGCAAGCTTTTGGGGGTAACAATATTTCTTGCATTGTTTAATCTATTGTGAACCAGTTTAGCGCTTTTAAGAATTTAAGAATTCCTTTTAAGAATTTTTCAACTAATCAGATTTTTTTTTTGAAAAACCTGATTGATTAGCGCCATCTGAATCTAGGTTATGGTAAAATTTCATCGTGAATTTTAGCAATTATAATTCACTGCTTGTATTAACTAGCTACTGGTTGCAGTGACCAATTAACGGCAGAATGAAGATTACTTTTCGAACAGAGAACTTTTGGTTCCTTAGTTTTACAAATATATTTTAAGACCACACTGGCTATACACAAGGCCGGACCCGGGGGGGGGGTTGGCCCCCCCCCCCCGAAATGCTTGTCTGACTCGTAAAAACGTAACAAAAATGGATATAAACACATGTTTTATGTCTTTTTATTTTTTGTGTGTAAATTCCCCCCCGCCCCCCAAAAAATCTTTGAGTAACCCATCAGGTTACGCAAAAATTTTTAATCCCAAAAGTTTGTCTGGTGCCAATTCTTCTAAGAGGTTAAAAAATCTTCTTTTTTTTCTTTTTTTTTATATTTTTGATACCAAAAGTTCGGCGTCAGGACGCTGACGTTCGGCGTTTCGGCGTATATGTAATTTAAAACACCGACTATTTTTTACTTAGCTCAATCCCAAAAGCTTGTTTTTGGGGTAAAAATTTTTCTTGCATTGTTTAATCTATTAGGAATCAGTTTAGCAAAATGAGTTGATTGATTGTGACTCTTGAAATTTAGTCCATTTATAGATTTCTTAAGGTTTTTTAGGTTGTTCTTTCTAATTGAAAGTTTCTATCTTTTCTATTTATTATTGGTTTTTCCATTAAGGCAGTTGTTGAACAGTATCAATAATATAATATTTCAAAGCTTTTCAGCCATATTACAAGAAATAGCATAAAAATAAAACTGGTAACAAAAGATGAATATAATCAATAAATTAAATTAATGTAAATTAATTATTTTAAATAATTACAGTCAATAAATTCGAATTTAGTTGAAGGAGCTTATTCTAGAGTTAACAATAGAATGCACGTATCCTCAGAATCATAAAACGCTTCCTTAGTGAAACTCCCCAAGATTTACAAGTTAGAAAGATGTATTTCCTAGTCTATGGAACAGCATTTCGACAGACGTAAAAAACTGATATAAATCAAGTTATTATAAATTAAATTGAAATTAGATGGTTATAACAAAACGAAATAATAATAAAAAAAGAGAAAAACGAGGATTATACAAGCCAGTGAAACATATGAACTAAAATGCAAATATTTCGGTCAAGACCCCCGCTTGACCGTCCTCAGTGCAGGATAATAACATCAAAATTACTAATAAAACTCCATGGATACTATAAAAAAAATTCAAACCTTGAAACGAAACGCAACTAGAATTTGAAAACCCTCTCCATGTAACGGTGAGAGGGTAACTGAATGAAAAAATACAGTATTGAATGGGAATTCAATTTTTTAATTTATACAGAACATTTTTAAAAGCTAAACGCTTTCAGGGTAAAACATCATCAGAGATTAGGTTAGATTGCAAAATGTGATTTTTTTTAATATTTAAGTAAAAACGATCAGAATTTATTAGTTCATTATAAATGGGGCTTTAATAGGTTTCTCCCGTGTCTCTATTTAGAGCAACCTTTCGGTGAATGTACTTTTTTTATCTCAACTGCCTCCCTGAAAACTTGAATGAGACCTTCAACAGGGGCAATAATGGAGGTATTATCGAATAAAACGAAATGGTGCGGGTTGTCATACACATGCTGAGCTAAGGCGGAATCAAAAGTCTCAGGCATTTGGCATAGCTCCATAGCTTTGTCGATTGAGGACCTGTGTTCCAACAATCTCTCGCCCAATTGCTTATGGGTTCTTCCAACATAGAAACAGCCGCAAGAACATGGAACCCTATAAACACCACTGCCCAAATTAGGGCTCGTTTTATCTTTACCACAGTTAAAATAGTTCTGGATTTTATTAGAATTTTTGAAGGTAACATTTAAGTTATGTTTTTTAAGTATTCTTTGCAATTAGTCACCTAATTTGCGAAAATAGGGCAAAACAGTAAAAACTTTCTTATCACCCACTAAAGGGATGATATCCGTTGGAGGTTGTGGAGATGATAAATCGTTTTCTGCCTTTTTTTGTCTTTTTTCTATGATGGATTACAGTAACTTAATGTGATATCCATTGCAAAACAAAATGTCCTTCAGATAATTTAATTCTTTGATTATATGAGCCTTTGAACAAATTCTCATGATGCGATCAATTAAAGATATAACTAATCCTCTTTTTACACAAAGAGGGTGGTTGGAAGAGAAATGCAAATACCTATCACTATGTGTAGGTTTTCTATAAATTGAATATTCAAGGCTGGGAGATTTGTTGAAGATTAAGACGTCTAAAAAAGGCAGTTTATGATTATCTTCTAGTTCCAAGGTGAACTGAAGGTTGGAATCGAAACTATTAAGATGAAGTAAAAAAAAAAAGACACAATTTTGGCCAGTTTTGATGCCATTTCGATGTATACATCATGTGATATAAAAAAATGTGAATTTGCTCTTCAAAAGAAACTAGAAGATAATATTGACCGGATGGATTACAAAACATTAGATATTGAAACCATTATGCAACTTGTTCGCCTTTGCAATAGATATTCCTTATATTTTTTGGTACAACAATCAATTTTTTACCCAAACAAATGGGCTCCCTATGGGTACAAGCCTTTCAACTTTTTTGGCCACTTTTTACATGGAATTTATTGAAACCTCCGCTTTGAATACTTTTCCTCTGAAACACCGCTTCTGGGGCCGGTTTGTCGATGATGTGATCTCCGTCTGGAATCACGGAGAGATAGAACTTAACGCTTTTTTACTTCATCTTAATAGTTTCGATTCCAACCTTCAGTTCACCTTGGAACTAGAAGATAATCATAAACTGCCTTTTTTAGACGTCTTAATCTTCAACAAAGCTCTCAGCCTTGAATATTCAATTTATAGAAAACCTACACATAATGATAGGTATTGGCATTTCTCTTCCAACCACCCTCCTTGTGTAAAAAGATTATTAGTTATATCTTTAGTTGATCGTATCATAAGAATTTGTTCAAAGGCTCATATAATCCCAGAATTGAATTATCTGAAGGACATTTTGTTTTGCAATGGATATCCCATTAAGTTACTGGAATCCATCATAAAAAAAAGACAAAAAAAGGCAGAAAAGGATTCATTATCTCCACAAACTCCAACGGATATCATCCCTTTAGTGGGTGAGAAGAAAGTCTTTACTGTTTTGCCCTATTTTCGCAAATTAGGTGACTAATTGCAAAGAATACTTAAACAACATAACTTAAATGTTACCTTCAAAAATTCTAATAAAATCCAGAACTATTTTAACAGTGGTAAAGATAAAACGAGCCCTAATTTGGGCAGTGGTGTTTATAGGGTTCCATGTTCTTGCGGCTGTTTTTATGTTGGAAGAGCCTATAAACAATTGGGGGAGAGATTGTTTGAACACAGGTCCTCAATCGACAAAGCTATGGAGCTATGACAAAGGCTCGAGACTTTTGATTCCGCTTTGGCTCAGCATGTGTATGACAACCCACACCATTTTGCTTTATTTGATAACACCTCCATTATTGCCCCTGTTGAAGGCCTCATCCAAGTTTTCAGTGCGGCAGTGGAGATAAAAAAGTACATTCACCGAAAGGTTGCTCTCAATAGAGACACGGGAGAAACCTATTTAAGCCCCATTTATAATGAACTAATAAATTATGATCGTTTTTACTTAAATATTAAAAAAAGTTACATTTTTCAATCTAACCTAATCTCTGATGATGTTTTACCCGGAAAGCGTTTAGCTTTTAAAAATGCTCTGTATAAATTAAAAAATTGAATTCCCATTCAGTACTGTATTTTTTCATTCAGTTACCCTCTCACCGTTACATGGAGAGGGTCTTCAAATTCTAGTTGCGTTTCGTTTCAAGGTTTGAATTTTTTTTATAGTATCCATGGAGTTTTATTAGTAATTTTGATGTTATTATCCTGCACTGAGGACGATCAAGCGGAGGTCTTGACCGAAATATTTGCATTTTAGTTCATATGTTTCACTGGCTTGTATAATCCTCGTTTTTCTCTTTTTTTATTATTGTTTCGTTTTGTCATGATTAGCCAGTGTGGTCTTAGAAATTATTTAGATGGTTATAAATTAAATAGAAAATTAGGTTTGTTTTTTTTTTAGAAAATCCAACCTAATTAAGGTTTGAGATTAAACTTAATTTTCGGGAAAGACAAAGAAAACGTTCTAAAAAGAAAGAGGGTACTAGTTCACTCTAAATTTTATTTGAATAACCTTAGAATATCTTAGAATAACCAGGAAAAGTTTGCATTAAATAGATTAAAAATAAATTTTTAGGTTATATTAGGTTTTACCCCCTCCTTATAACCACAAAAACACGTAAGCCCGGCGTAACATAGAGGTTATTGCCATTAATGTTTGTATTCTTGTCTGTGGGAAATACATCTGATTGGTTAAAAGTGATCGTATGAAATTACTTTCAACCAATCGGAGGCCTTTCCCACTGACAAACGTACAAAATTTAGTTGCAATAAGCTCTATTGAATGCGAATAAGGTCTGTTTCATGAACTATTTCTGCGACCCTTTCAATCATCGATAAGAGACACGTACTCAGGTTATTAATGAGTAAAAAATAAACTCCATAAAGCATATTGTTTACTAACAAAAGTTAAAGGGTTTCACACTACAACTCCACTTTGTAAACTTTACATAACTCCTATTTGGGAACTTTATACAACTCCACTTTGGAAACTTTTTTTTGCAACAGAACAGAAATAAGCTAAAATTTAATTTTACTGCAACGTTGTTCAGTACTTCAAGCATTAGTAAAAAAAAAAAAACCATTTTTTTTTATATTTCTGAGAAGATGAAAGAGCTATCGCTAAGTTTTTTTTCGTAGCGGTACAAGTCATTTTGTCACACAATTGAAATTTTTCTTTTTTTTATCTCAAGCGAAGGCTCAAACTTGGCGATTCTGGCCAACTGGTTGGAAATAAAGTTGATACCATGCTAAGCTCAGAGAACAGCTTTCAAGTCCATGTATCCCAGTCAAGGCCGTATCCAGGAGGAGGGCGGTTAGCTCCCCCCCTCTGAGATTTTGTCTGACCCGTAAAAACGTAACAAAAACAAAAATGGATACAACAATTTTTTATGCGTTTTTGATTTTTTTTTGTACCCCCCCCCCCCCCGAAAAAAATCCTGGACACGACCTTGATCCCAATCTGAGCCTTTCCTTGATTTTTTTTCTTTTTAATGGAAGCGTACCTTTTTTACACGAACGCGTTAATTAGCAAAAAATAAAAAACTAACTTATGGGTTTGCTGCCTTTTTTGTGTGCTAACATGATCAGAAAACTGGGCTATCTAAAAAAAATGTTAGATAACACACGCGCGTACTTCTGAGATTTATTTCTGAGAGATGAGTTTATTTAATACTAATGATATTTAATTAACACTGATACAATTAAATATTATAATATCAACAAAATATTAATCAAATTAAATTAAATTTATCGAACTAAATTAAATACATTCATATCAATTAAATTAATCAATAAATTATATTTAACTATAACAATCAATAATTTATTAATGAATATTAAAAAAATGAGTTTATCTAATATAAAAGATGAGTAATGTTTAAACAAAGAGATTGAGTGCAAATGAAAGTGATCGGTTCGATTTAAAAACCGGTAAAAGAGTCTCGGATTTTCCGTATAACCATCATTTATATATCTATCATCAAGATCGCACCCAGGGGGGGGGGGTTAGGGGAGTTTGATCCCCTCCCCTCGCCGAAATGTTTGTCTGACTCGTACAAACGTAACAAAAAATGGATATAAACAAATTTTGTATGCGTTTTTTTAGTTTTTTTTTTGTGTGTACCCCCTCCCCTTCAGTACAATTAGTTTACTAGTCACAGACCTAAGAAATCATTATTTAGGAGAATTGTTTTTTTCTTGCGTAATAATACCATATTATAATTATATTTTAATATACCATATAATAACAGCATATAATATATTATGTGTAATAATATACTAAAACATATTATAACATACATGATAATTTTACATTATGTAATGATAGAGTCTAATATATTGTATTACTAAAATACATTTTAAAAATTAAAAATAATTAAAATACAATAATAGTCATTTCTCGCTTAACTGATGATTTTAAGAGTCTTTTTTTTTACTTTTTTATTTTTTTTCTCTTTGCTTACTTCTCTAGTATTTTATTCTAACGTCGTGAAAGAGGATATAAAAAAAAACATTGTTTATTACTACAAACGGTATACATGCTTAATCTTAAAGAAATTGGTTTACTTGCAACAGATTGTTTGTCAAAAAACTTTATTTAGTAGAGTTGTTTGTTTCTACTTTAATTACAATAATATCATACATGTAATAAACAATATATCATAATATACATGATAATATTATACTTTATTATGATATTTTCTGATATATACTATAATATATTACAATAATTCAATATGATAATTTTATAACAGTAGTAATATTATTATATAATAATATATTGCAATAAAAACTCACCACTCCAGTCATTAACAAGAACCATTCCAAAAATAAAGTCTTCAGCATTCTCCATGGAAATTGTTTCACCAAGCTTATTTTCTTTGCCAACAATGAACCCCATTTCTAATTCAAAGTCAAAGAGCTTACATGGGCCAAAAACAGGAGGGGCATCGTCTTTAGGGAGTGTTTGACCATTTGGCCTTCGTATGGATGTGCCACTCACCACAACAGAGGAGGCACGTCCATGGTACCCAACGGGAAGATGCTTCCTTAAAAAGAATATCTATCAAATCTTTGTTTGAAATTGGTTATTTGCATAATACAAGGCCAAAATGACCCAAATTCTGTCTCGGTACAAAAACAGTTTAAATCCTGAGACGGTGAAAAACGAGTCATGTCTAAGCCATGAATTAGCTTGGTACAAGATTTACCAAAGTGAAAAGTTAGGACAGGTATAATACATACATAATACATACTATAAAACACTATAATACATACTATAATACACTATTTAATACATATATATACATACATATATACATTATATATAATACATACTATAATACACTAGGACAGGTATAATACTTTTATTGCCTGGTCAAATATGCACGTATATGTCTATTGATTTCGCTAAACCAGTGGCAGATCCAGGGGGGCTGGAAGGAGGGGAGCGTACATGGGGGAGCTAACCAATATTTGCATTGGTTAAATGTCCAAGAGCCTGTAACCGAAATCGAAGCTAAAACTGCAATTTCAGTCACATATCTGAAATGAGTATTTTCTGAAACGGTTAAACCCGATCCTGGTGTTAGCCAATCATGTGTTCGCCAACCGTCCTCTTCAGCTAGCCGTCTAAGGCTAAACGTAAAGCAGGTCATCCACGGTTGGGGTGGGAGGATGTCGTTAGAAAAAATTTAAGGGAAATGGGAACTTCCAGTAAGAGTGTAAAGAGGGAGACTTTAAGTAGATTGGGATGGAGGAGGAGCGTGCGTAGCTGTGTTGGCCTCAGGCACCTTGATGCTGGAGTGTGTTGTTAGTAGTAGTAGTAGTCATGCATTAGAAACATCTCATCAATTTAGCCCACTCCCTATTCGCCCAATTACAGATCCTCCCTATTGGCCCAATTAAAGATTCCGACAAATTCCCAATTACAGATTCCGATTGGCCCCAATAGAGACTCCCTATTGGCCCAATTACAGCTTCTTATTAGCAATAAAACACACACAGCTTGATACAGTTTTTTAACTTGATATAGTAAAGAACGATAAATAAAAGTTCAAACTGAAACTCTTTCTAAAGCCCTTAAACATAGCATTTAAACCAGACATTAGTACACCTAAAGTTGATGAGAAGCTTCTGTGATGAAAATCCTCAGAAGCAAGTGTAAAACTAATAAAGTGTGAAGTGTAACTAATAAAGTGTAAAGCAAGTGTAAAAAGTGTAAAACTACAAAACAAGGGGACCAATCTTCGCTTGATAAAATGAAAGACAGTTTTGAATTTCTTTCGCTAAACGACTTTAATTTCATTTCATTTTTTTATTTTATTCATATATTCATACATTGGACGTCTGGGTTAATTGTGACGTCATTCGCATGAAAAGGCCCTAGACGAATTTTCCCAAAGTTGTGACAAATCTATATCGCTTTTTTTCATCAGAAAATGATGGTATGCCAATTTTCAGAAAAAGAATTATATGTAAAAATGCACAAATAAATATCAACACGATTGCTCTTCGTTCAATGAATTAAGGTTAAGACATGGCGCAGTCGCCACCTCACGAAGGAGGACCACAGTACCCATTGGGAAGAAATTCCCTAAAAAAAAACATTTGTTTTAAGCCTTTCATATACATTTTATCTAAGTGAGAATAAGTGCACTAAGTTTTATTTAAAATACACTTGCAACACACGTGAGCATGCTCCATAAGAAATGGAGAACATCTTTGAATAAAAGGGCGCGATAATACGCAGGGTTGTCATGATCGAGGAACAAATTTATATATTTTAAAAAACTATCAGTTTCTTTAGGGACGGTCGTGGCAATGCTATTTTACTCAATAAAGAACATCAAATTGGACTCCCTAAAAGTATGTACTAGACATGCTAATAGAATAACATGCTCTAATTGGCTAGCAATCGGGAAATGTATCTGAATCGGGATTGTGAAGTGAAATTAAAATTGAAAATCAATAATTTTTTAATTGTCGTTTGCTGAAATTACATCACTGAGTTCGTCGTGTTCGTAAAACCTAAACTAAAAGTTTCAGATTCTTATACGGAATCTTTAGAGAGAGTCAGTCGGCTTTTTTTAGTCGTGGTAACAAACCAAAACACTAAAAAATTGAATTTTTAGAACAATATAAAATCGGTATGAAAATCGGCACGATTAGTTATCAATTGGGCATCGGTGCATTTGCTTTCCCACAAAACATGTCACCAACATTTGTCGCATTGTGAATACTTTAGAAAAAATCGGTACAATCAGTATGAGAATCGGTATAATTACTTACCAATTGGGCATCAGAGCATTTGCTTTCCCACGAAACATCTCACCAACATTTGTAGCATGGTGAATACTTGAGTAAAAATCGGTATAATCTCCGATTGTCACAGGTAAATGCATTTCAACGTCCGATTGTCGCACTAATGCTCTAGAAAACAATTAATTATATCTATGAGTATAAAAAAAGAAGAAAAGGGGCTTTATTAAAAGAAACTAACAAATCAAGAACAAATCAGATTTTTATAAACGTGTATGGGTAAACATCACCCTACATGCACAATCACTACCAGCCATTTTACCCCCCCCCCAAAAAAAAATATAAATTAAAAAATAAATTAAATATTAACGACCTAATGGGATGGCGAAGACACAAAATAAAAAAATAGTCGTCTACTCTATCTCCTCGTCTCCCTCCAAAGAAAACAAAACAAAAGATGTAGATGGCACTTCGAAGATGGCAGTAACCATCAATAAAAACAAGTAATATGGTTGCGCAGCTTTTGACAGGTAGTCACCGAAATCTCAGCCATTTTTGGCATGTAATTGATGTTTAAGTGAGAGTTCTTTGAAGTATGAACAAATTTAGCATTGAGTTTCACTAAACATTTTTTTAAGCAAAAGCCAATACGCCTATGCAATCAATGATTGAGTTGGACACGGTGTACGGGGATTGTGCCCCATTATCCCCAACAGAGAAATCTTGAATTAAGGTTTCTTAATTACATTCCTGGCTAATGAATTAACTGCCTTAATGATTATCTTAATTAGCTTAATGATGATTTCAATGAGAATAATATATTGGCGATTCAATTAGAATGGTCCCAATCTAAAAAAAACATATTCTATTTTCTCTCGCATTTTTGTGGGTGATGTCAAATAAATATTTGATTTCATGGATGTTTTTTTTTAATAATTAATTGTTGCAACGTAGACATCATTTAAGATTGAATTTTCACTTCTTTTTCGCCAGTCGAAAATTGGGAGGTTTTTCTTTTCAAACCTGGCTCAATGTAACTATTTTTGTGCACAATTACGGCAACCTCATTTTTTTAAAATGTTTTTTTATGGATTATGTTTTTTTATAGATGAACGTTCAGGGCACCAAAGGAAGCAACCCCTGAAGATAACACAACTATTTTTCACAAAATGGTGCTAAACGACCGTGGAATTAGAATGAGAGATATACTATAACACAACTAATGTTCACCAAATGGTGCTAAACGACCATGGAAATGAGAGATATACTATAACACAAGTAATGTTCACCAAATGGTGCTAAACGACCATGGAATTAGAATGAGAGATATACTATAACACAAGTACTGTTCACCAAATGGTGCTAAACGACCGTGGAATTAGAATGAGGGATATAATATAACACAACTAATGTTCACCAAATGGTGCTAAACGATCGTGGAATTAGAATGAGAGATATAACAGAGACTATGAACACGTAGGGAGAACTTGTTTGCAACATAATGAATCAAGATTGCTCCATCATTTACAATCAGGAAATTTTGAGCACATAAATCTAAAGATGGCCGTACCCGCTTGGGAGGCGATGATTCTTCGGGGTGCCCAAAACCACCAATAAATGACGAGAACATCACTAAAGTTGATCGAATGGTGATAAACAAGAATTTAGAGTGAGTGATAAAACAAAAGCTATGAATATGTCTCAAGAACTTGTTTGTCTCATAATGAATCGAGGTTTTGACAACAGAAAGCTGTTCGGGCGCTGGTGTCGTCTTTGAACTAATTAGACCAAAAACCTGTTCCTATGAGCATTTTCATCTCTGTTGGCGCTGTTTAGGAGCAACAAACCGAACACTTGGCGCCAAATAATTACTGTGATGAAACTTGGACGCACCATTATATGCCATTCAAAAATACAGCCGACTGAAATGAGAAAATAAGTTTCAAATAAAAAGCAAAACTGCTGTTTCTGCTAGGAAACCTGATAGCCACTGTTATTGGACTAGCAATGGAGTTATCTTAATCGATTTTACACAAAAAGAGAAAATCATTATAGGAGCATACTAGCTATGATTACATGACAATTGGAGGGCAGAAATTAACGAAAAACTGACAAATTTCCAGAAAAAATTATGTTTTATCTTAACAAGATGTCCCCCCATACATCAACGGTTGAAATGGTAAAAATCCGCATATGACAGTTGTAGCTACTTTACCACACTCCTTACCAACTACATTTAGCGCATTTTGTTGAAGAAGGATGGTATGAGGAGGCCCAGAAAAAGCCCAAAAAACTTTCGTTCCTGATCAGTTTGAAACTTGCTGCCATATGTCCTTGGGCCAAGAGAGATGAGATTGAGGAAACAGGCCCCCTAAAGATGGGTCAAGAAAGTTTTTTGATCGTTTGGTAAGTTTCAGCTAAAATACCTTGGGCCCAGTGAGCCAATATTAAAAAAAAGCGAAAAACTATAGAAATCCCTGGAGCAAAAGGACCCTAATGTACAAAAAAAGTGAATCTCGGGGGAGAGTCCTTCCCTCCAAATAAGCTGCAAACAAAAGACCCAAAACACTGTTTTTTCTATTGGATCGTTGTTGGACTAAGGGGACCAGAAATGGAACAAAAAACTTCTTGTCATTGATCAGTACGAAACTTACAACCATAAGTCCCTAGGCCCTAGAAAAAGGTTTGTCGGGTCCAAAAAACGAACAAAACACTTTTTTCCTAGCACCGATTTGGAAAACCACAGATAGCTATTTCGATCGGTTTGAAAGTAATATTTACATAAAATCAAGAGAACCTTAATGAAGGTAGAATTTTGAAGAAAAAAAATATAGGTTGTATTTATATGTGACCAACCTCCAAAAATGTCAATATTTGTAAAATTCTTCCTAATTTCTCACATAAACGGCGTCTCTTGGGGGGAAGGGTAGTGACAATTGAAATATGAGCCTAAAACACATTTTAGAAGCCGCCAGAGCACCTAAACCCATACAATTTTAAAACGCTGCAAGAAAACGCTACGCTTGGCCATCCCTTAAATCCTGGAGAAGTTAGATTTCCCTTACAAAGCAATTAGATCTCACTTGCACCCATCTCCAGAAACGTCAATTTTGTATACTTCTTCCATTTTCTCACATAAATTGCCTCTCTTTGGGGGGGGGGGGGAATAACTAAAATGTGAGCGTAAAAACACATTTAAGAATAAATCAGAACCCCCACACCCACCCAAAGAATAAAATCGCCCTATCTCCCTCAGACCTGTGAAAGTACTGAAAGCATTATTAGGTAACATGGCTAAGATTTTATAATTTTAAATGACTTTAAAGTCTATACCATAATGCAATATAGGAAAAATATATAGCATATATTTTTAACATATAAAATAGTACCGGGAGACAATTTGAGCCTTTTTTTGATGTCATGACGTTCAAATGGACCTTAAATTAGAATTAGTGCCTTTGTAAAATTATGTTTTTTTTATTGGACCTTTAACTGTTGCCTTGGCTTGTCTTTTGTCATTATGAAAGACATATCACCGAAATTTTGTTTCTTTTACTTGTTCAGGTGGTGGAACATAAACTTCTTTTTCTTCCAACGATTTATCTCGTGCAGGGGTTTTGATTTTCAAAGGTATGGTAGGCATTGATGACCATCTTTGTTTCTTTTATTGTTCAGGTGGTGCGACAAAAACTTCTTTTTTTCCAACGATTTATCTAGTCAGGTTTTTGATTTTCAAAGGTATGGTAGGCATTGATGACCTTATCCATGTACAAATCCCAAACCCAATCATCATCGCTATCATTTTCAATGTGTTTGGTTTGTTTTATCTCGGCTTGTCTTTCGTCATTATGAAAGACATATCACCGAACCTTTGTTTTTTTAACAAAGGTATGGTAGGCATTGATGACCCTATCCATGTCCAAATCCTAAACCCAATCATCCTCGCTATCATTTTCAATTTTGACACGTTTTGATTCTCGCTGTCCAGGTTGATTTTCATTGACTCGCTCACATGTTCGGTGCCGCATGTCTTCTAACCGCGTGAATCTTTGCTCTTCATTTTCATTTTTGACTTGCTCACATGCTACGTAGCGCATGTCTTCTAACCGCCCGTGTCTTTGCTCTTCATTTTCATTTTGACACATTTTTGGATTTTGACAATTTAGCAATGACCTTTACTTTAGCTGCCCGTATTGGTGTCGTCACAATTGATGGTCCAGGTTGTCGATTTTTACATCTTATCACGTTTGATAGTTCAGGTGTTGGTTCCAAAGAATCATCATTTATAGTAACTGCAACTGCAAATTTTCGTTTTTTGGGCCTTTCAACATACATTATATTACATAACTAATTGTTGCGTTAGAAACTTAATAATCATATTTATGATATACATGACATCATACAAGAAAGTTCTTATATGATATCGTAAGAAACGGTTGTATGATGTGCCAGCATAGTACATAACTTCATTTGCAAAAACTAAAATTAAGGCTCTTAACGAGTTTTCTCAGACTTCTGACCTATCTAGATCTTTTTTTATGTGAGAATATCCCAAGATACCAATTTTCCCTGGAAAATATGGAGCCGTTTTAGAAAAAAAATACATACGTAAATAAATACATACACATACAATTATTGCTCGTTTATAAAGATATTATATAAAAAAATTGAATACATGAAAATATATATTTGTATATTTAATATATATAATAAATCATATTTCCAAAATTCAATATAGTATAACACGATATCTATAAATTATATAATAATATACAGACTATAACATGTAATTTATATGAAAAGTATTTTTAATATTTATTTTTCCTATTTAAAATATATAAGAAAAAAAGGAGAAATATACCTTTCTCTGAGATTAGTGTCATCTCTTAAAGTCCCATTCTCCTTGTCGAGTAAAGACCTCAAGTACGTTCGTGCTTCTCTCCATGCTGGTCGACCAAGTGCAATGAAGTGATTTAATGTTTTCTAAAGCACAGTAATGAAATTAGCCAAACAAATAAGAGAAGAAATGATGGTAAAAGGAAGATAGGCTAAAGGCAAAGTAATAAGAAAAGGACTCTTTTGTGACTTTTATTCATTGGTTTTAGAGAGGCATTTTAACTCCAGCTGTATGGCGACCAGCCATGACATTACAGGTTGCTGACCTGTAATCAATTTTTAAGTACTTACAATAAATAATGCAGAATGCAAAGTATTTTTTAAAGCACTTTTGAAAATCTAAAAGCAGGAAGGGGGCAATTTTGATTTTTCTTTTACCCATTTTTTTTTAAAGGAAATGCTAATGTGGAGGTGGGGCAAAAACTTCTAGGTAAAAATCCCCCATTGGACTGGTATCCTTCCTACAAATTGGTCTCAAAACAGTTTTTGATTGTTATGTATCGTAAATTAATTACCTCATCCTCTTTCATCACTAACTTTTGCATAAGAAGAGCACAAAAGGTAAGTAGCAAAGATAACAAAAGGTAAGTACAAGCAGTAGCGGATCCAGGGGGAGGGCGAGGGGGCGCACCCCCCTAAAGCAGTCTAAAGTAGTGTAATTTACTTAATTAACGCAAGTTTGTGTTAAGCAAACTTGCTCCAAACGCAAGTTTATCGGATCAACCTATTTTGCCCCCCCCCCTGAGCACAAGGGCAACAAAAGGTAAGCACAAAGGTAAACAACCATGGGTGCATTTTCACGAATATACAGGGAAGGCAGATATTGTTTTAAAACAATTTTTAATGACAATTGTGTTAATTTTTTTTCAATGAAAATGTCTAAAATAGATATTTTTCTACATATAGAAAATGAATGGGCAAAAAGATTTAGGGGAAAATCCCGTCCCCCACCGAATAGTCTTCCTTGCCATAAATAAAGCAGTTTTTAATAATTAAGAATCGTGGATTTATTACCTAAACAAATATCAGATTATATAGAAAAAATTGCAATCAATGGCGTCAATTCACAAAAATTAAGGAGGATGAATTTTTAAAATCTAGGGAGGTGATTTTGCGATTATTTTTCAATTTCTTCCATGAAAATAACGAAAAGGGGCATTTTTTTTTTTATCGAAAATACCTAAAAAAGAATTCAAAATCTGGGACCCCAAAAGAATCTAGAGGGCATATGCTACCCGCCCCTCAATTTTAGGCCACTAATTGGAATAAGAGAGCAGATAATGAACCCCGAGCCCCCAAGCATCTAAGAATGGTAACTGCATTAACATTACAGCAAGCAAACAGTTTGCGCTAATAAACTGTAAGTAAGGAACGACTCGGCCGAATAGTAACTAAAACTCAAAAAATAGAATTTGGGAAAAAATATTTATTTTTAACGTTACCTGTCAAAAGCTACGGGACTGAGGAAATTTGTCTGGTTTTCAAAAAGAGGGGAGGGGGGTCAAAACTCCCAATGGGTTAAGCAACCTTAATGAAAATCACACCATCAAATTCAGCATATCAGAGAACCCAACAATAAAGGTTACAAGCTCCCATCTACAAAAATATGGAACTTCGTTTTTTGGCTAGAAAAAAGATCACGGACACGTGATTATTTGTTTGTTGTTTTTCCTCCTAGATATGATCTTACCAAGCTAATGGTCCTAATTATCGGAAGAGGGTTCATTCGACCGGAAATCAAAAGTTCTAGTGCTTTTTCTGCCTTTTCTGGGATTTTCTACAGAGATTTTCCATGGGGAGAATTTTCGGTGGTGACGAGTGTTCCCAGGGGCAATTACCAAGGGGAAAATTTACACGGGACGATGGAAGGGAATTTCCTGACATGATTTGAGAAACGGTCTGAAATTGAATATAAAAAAATAATTTTTTTCAACTAAAGCAAAGAGAAACATTAAATCCTAAAACATACAGAGATTTTTCCATTTATGAAGGGGCTGTCCCTTCCTCAAGCCTCGTTCTTTACGCGAAAGTTTGACTTTTTATCATAATTATTTAAGAATGACTGCTCAAACACAAGGGCCATCAAATTTGAACGGGAAGTATTTTTAAAGAATTTTAAGAATTTAGCGTAAAGAGCAAAGGTTGCAGAAGTGGCAGCCACCCTCACATACAGAATAATTTATATCCGTTTTATGTTTTAATGTTACTCCTTACTTTCAGCTTAAAAAAACTGATTTTTAAACAACTTTTTGCCTAAGAAAGAACATTAGATCACTAGTGAAAAAGGACAATTGACAATAACAATTTTTTTTGATACAATCTTTCTTGGGAAAATAACGAACATGCAAATGAGAACATCTTTCTTCCAAAAAATAGGAAATTTTTTTATTTTTGTCGATAGAAGTTTTATGATTCGTTTTGTGATTTGTGAGCCTACGTTTGTGATCAAAAACGCTTCTTGATTGATTCTTGTGTCCTTGAACCCTGCAGTGTTTTACTGCAGCTGAGTTCCTACTCTGGGTCCTTTATTATCCAGCTGAGATCAAACCTACAGCGCCATCACAGGACATTTTCATACGCGTTTGATTTCTTTGATTTTTCGTCAAGTTCACACCCATTTTTCAAAATTATAAAATGCTTTGATCCACACTTGAAATATTTGTGCAATAGGAGAGCCATTGTCACCCCACAGAACATATACGCCTATTACAGTCTTGATCCAACAATATTGCTCAGAATGAAGCAACATTAGGGGGTTGGGGTGGGGGGGGGAATAATCCTCCCAAGATTTGAAACTAACGAATTGCACATGTAAAATATCAATGCTTTTGTTGCATGTATGGTTATCAAAATACATTTTTAGGAGTTTTACCAAGCTACTCATTTCATTACATACGGTTTGTTACCACAAACTGTTGGATTATCGTAACAAGCCCTAGTTAACACCCAGTCAAAAGTAGAGGGCCCAAAATACCCCGTGAAGATAATGGAACTAATTAAATAAGAAGGATATTCAAAAACCGTAGATTAAACCCTACCAACATACAGGGGGACATACAGAATTTCCAACTAGTATTGGTATCGAGGAAACCCCTCAAAAACATCTACTGGCTTTAGTTAGTAACTCTTCCCCCAACACAGATGTTCTATCTATTCTTTGCCTTACAAATTGTAACCTACCTATGTTCACAGTATGCTCCGAGCATGACGTGATTCTGCATCCTGACAATATCAAACAGCTTGTAAAACATAACGGAAGTATGAAGTCTTTTCAAACATTTCCATATCAATTTGCATAGTCAGAAAATCTTCAGAAAAAAGAGCTATGTCTACTTACGTCAAAGGGCCCATGAACAATAAAATCACCTTATTTGGTTAATATACAAGCCACTCCCCAGAAAAATCTACTTTTTTCTAGTTTTAAGCCCCATCCCTTAGCACGGATGTTTAGATCCTCCTTCTCCCCTTGTATATGCACTTGTTTTTACATCTACTAAAAATGATATATAAGAAACAGACCTCAGTGAAAACATGTTGTTGGGAAGATAATACTGGTCCTGAGAACAGACGTCGAATCACAAACAAATCCAAAATCCATTCTCCAATGGCCACGCCAATGTGATTCTCCTCCTTAAAAATAAATTCAACATTTAAGTTATTCTGTTTCGATTAGTTAAGTGTGATACGCGAGCAGTAGTTGCCAAACTAGGAGGGTTTAGATACCCCTATCCTCGAGAGAGATTTTTGTCTCTTTTAGTATAGGTCAGATTCAAAGGGAAAGTAAAACTTCAATAATACATTTCTGATAAAATAATTTAAAGATCGCTTTAAGCTATAGATCTCTCTAGGCTATATAAAAAAATTATTCAAATAAAACTGGCACATATATTTTGATTACTCATTACTATCAATCTGAATAATATTGGCTTCAGATCAGTGCAGCTTTTATTTACAGGTAATTATAAAAATTATTTATAGGTAACTTCCAGGTTCAGCATGGTGTAGCATTTATTTACAGGGTGGTATTACATTTTTTATGGCTTTGAACAGCCTCTCACAACCAAAGGGGGGACACTGAAGCTATGTCAAATTTAAAATATTCC
This sequence comes from Artemia sp. Qi Xiang Cuo, assembly GCF_049724085.1. NCBI lineage: Eukaryota > Metazoa > Arthropoda > Branchiopoda > Anostraca > Artemiidae > Artemia > Artemia sp. Qi Xiang Cuo. The sequence goes on along the minus strand of NC_142812.1, from coordinate 16,612,106 downwards.
CAGAGCCTCTTCTCCCCACAATCCCACCCAAAAGTAAACAATGCCATCTAGTCAATCTGAATAATATCGGCTTCAGCTCAGTGCAGCTTTTATTTACAGGTAATTTATAGGTAATTATAAAAATTATTTATAGGTAACTTCCAGGTAAGTATTGGCTTCAGCTTGGTGCAGCATTTATTTATAGGGGGGCATTACATTTCTTCATGGCTTTGAACAGCCCTTCACAACCAAAGGGGGGCCACTGGAAGTGCAGAAGGTTGATTTCTGTTCCTGGTTCCATTTGGTTTTACATACTTTTTATGGATAAAAATGCTGCTTAACAAGAAACAAGGAATAATAAGAACCCCCACTTTTTTAAAATGTTCCTACCACCAGTCATTGTCAGTTATCAGCATTTTTAAAGTTGTCATTTTTTGCTGGTAGATAGTTCACTGAGAACGACTTAGGGGCAATTAAACATAAAAGGCAAAACTGATCACATAAGCAAACATCAAATTTCTGCTTCTGGGTTGCAGAGGCCTCAATTCACAAAAATGTAGGGGTAGGGGCAAGAATTGTTTATAATATTTTTCTTACCAGAATAATACTCGTAGTTCAATATGGTAGATAGCAAAAACACAGAATAGCTATGAAATATATATAAAAAAGTGCTTTTGAAAACTAGGAACGCATGCCATAGGTGCCAAACAGGTAGATTTAAGATAATCTGTCTTTATAATGTATCTTTTAAACCTGAAATCGTGTTTTGTTTTTATGACCCACTTACATTTTGGCCTAAAAAAGAAACTTAATGTTCTGCTTTCCCTTATTGAAAGAAATTTTGATCCCTAAGCCTTAAGTTACTGTTCAACTATGCAATATTGTATTTAAGTCTTAAATGAACCTTTCAAATTCATTCGATAGCTTCAATCTGATTCAAAACTTTCAAATGAAGAATCAAATGAAGCTCAAATCTAAATAAGAATAGACTGCATACTTCTTTAAGAGAAAATATGCCAACAAATATCATTGTCATTATCATTAACACATATCATTGTCATTGTCAGTGGCATTATATCATTGTCAACTGTGAGGTTTTGTACAAGGTTATTCTAGAGGCCTAAACACGAAGTTTAGGCTCCCTTTTCTGCAAAAAAAGAAAGTTGGACCCCTGCTCCTTAACAGTTGCATGCACTAAGAGTAAGGAAATAAGGAGAGTAAGGCTCATTGAGAGTAAGGAAATTTAGGTATAAAAGCATAAGTTTTGGATTCAGGCATACTCCCTCCACCTACAAAAAGATCCATTGAAGCTCCTCCATAACATCTGATGCCCAATTATACGCCTCCAGAGGTGAACTTATCAAGTCTAAAATGAATAGACTTAGTTAAAAGAAAGTCCAAATTGACTTTTTATTTCATGGGAATACGTACGTTCTTAGGAACCAACAAACCAGCTTGAGGTACGCTTATTACTGTATCTGAAACTGGAAAGCTCAATATATAGTTTCTTGATATATTTGAACTGAATCGCTGACTCAGAGACTTCACTCGAGTGGCTTTTTGGCACCCTTTGGGCTAAATTTGCAATAAATGCCATAAAATGGCAGTAAGTGCTACTTTGTCTTGGCAAAATGTATTCTAGTAATTAAAAAATTCATAGAATGTTAAATTTTGTTTCTAATGAGGCTTCCTATGATATTCTAAGATTATGGCCCAATACAGTCGCCCCTGGAAAAAATAAATACAAAACAATCCCTGCAACTATCAAACCTATCCAGTACTGCATTACATTATTCTTTAATGTAGGTTATATGGTTAATTAGATTGGTTAATTATAGAGTTAATTATATTATTGTTAGTTAAACGAAACATAATTAAGAATTATGCTTAGGTTAGATCTGAGAAAACTGGTTTCACACCCACAAAGACAAGTGTCAAGTGACAGAATAGATGGGAAATATATAATTTGGGCTATATATTTTAACATTGGGTGGGAGTAAAGTATTTAGACAGCATGAAGTTATAAACATTTCTTACATCATAATATGCAGAATAATCATAGCTAACACATTTTGTATGCAGACCCCCTACATTTTACCCCTCCCCACTGCTAATGTGCAAATATATATAAATGGCTATACATGTGCAAATATATAGCCCAAATTATACATTTCCCATCTATTCTGTCACTTGTCTTTGTGGCTATGAAAATGGTTTTCTCAGATCTAACCTAAGTGCAATTCTTGAGTGTGTTTCATTTGATTAACAAGTACAGGCTATATGTTACCACAAAATACAAATAATCAATTTTTGGTAACATTAATTTCAAGGGATATTTCAGGGAATCCAATTTTCAGGGAATCTTTAATAAGATTATGTGATTAATTTTAATACTTATAGATCTTAGCTGTGTGAATCTCTTAATGCGTTTCTTAATTGTGTTCTTATTATTTGTGTGGACTATATTTCTGACAAAAAGAAGTGTCCACAAAACTAAAATTATATCACCTGCTTAGGGGTGGTAGTGGCCACCTTCAAAGAGTATCCATGAGTGCACCAGGGGTACTCAGTATTTTGTATCAAGTATTTTGCAGGCACCAAGACATGGCTAATTGTAGAAAAAGCCAAGACAGATAGATCTGAGTGATTGAGAGGCAAATCTGGGATAAACCCTTTTTAGGATTGTATAAAAATGATGTCAGTTCATTTGTTGACAGATAAGCCTGTCTATCATCAATCCATACATGATTCCTATGACAGAACTAAGATAGGTAGTTACACAATTAATGGAGGAAAGATTGTATTGATTTTGGGTTGATGCATGACTGACAATATCCACTGGACTTGTATACAAAATCTGGGACTGGATTTGCTGAGACTCAGAGGCAGCAACAAAAGTGAACCTAATCCTAATAGGCCTAATGGCCGCTTCTAGTCTAAAGGTGGAATATTTTGTCATAGGATTGCAACATGACCAACAAGTCCCCTGGACTTGCAAGCAAACAGTGAAACCTATAGTTTTCTAAGTGTTTGGTTAAATGGCATGTGTAAACAGCGGGAGTAAGTGTTACTCTCTTATTGGACTAATACTTGTGTGTTAGCTTTTGGAAAGCTAGCACTGATTGTGTGCTCAGTCAAAGAGTATCCCTGAGTGTACCAGGTTTTAGCAGTTGCTAAAAGGAAAGGTCTTGTAGTACATGTGTGAACAAATGGTGTCAGAGCCCAGAATTTAAATACTGATGGACTCCTGTGCCCAGTAGAGACAATCCAGATGGTTTTTCTGTAATATAGGGGATAATAAACTTTTCTATATCTTGGGAGGGGAGGGGTGATGAGGCAAAGGGTATTTGAAGCCTGAGCCTCAATCCAGATTGTATGTGTCTACCATGTAACAAAACTTGATGTCACCTGATAATTTGAAACCCTAGACTCCAATATGGCCTTAGTTGGCCAGATATAGCCATAGGCTATAAAAAGAGTCTACTGATTTTATGGGTTTATCACTACCTATTGTATTTATTTCTTACCAACAGTTGGCAGGAGGATGGAAACATCTTGCTCACTGCAATAACCTTTCCAGCCCAGGTTGCTTGAGGTGAAAGGAACCAGGGTGGTTCATAGGCAGAGGTTGCCAGCTGGCAACCCATCTCAACCAAAACGTTGGAAAAGAGACAGAGCTTGCTAGTCACAAAACACAACTCTAGAGGTTGCTATTGAAAATATGTGCCCCAAAACAGAGAATAGGACAGAAAACACTACCAGGACATCAAAAGCAAAGAGCTTTGCCAATATTGAAGCCTGAGCCTCAGCCCAGACTGTATGGGTGTACTCTGCTACAAAACTATGTCATCTGATAAATTAAAACCCTAGGCTTGAACATGGTCATAATGGGTTATATACAGCTATAATTTTAAAATAATAATTTTTTGTCAAATTTTAAAAAGCAGCAAAATTCTGAATTTATTAGCCTTGGGCTATTAAGAGCAGAGAGCATTAGAGGTTCTGAGATGGAATCACAACGTCAGCAATTATTGTATTGAGAAAGGGCACTGAATGGTGAATCTAATGGTATATTTCTTTATTCCCTGCCTGATTTCTGCCCAATATTAAACCATAAACATTTTCCTTTCCTTTCACGTGAACCTTCCTCCAATACTCTATGACAGCTGGTTTGATAATCACCCCCAGAAAAAAGGAGGCACATAAAGGCTACCTATACAAAATGTGATTTCCTTTGTTGACTAAGGTGAAAGACTGCCAACATCTAATTATGGGTTTTTGACAATGGTAATTTCAATGATATACAAATACAAATGCTATAGATGACAGCCTTTTTTCTTTCTTCGAAGGTAGCAGAGTAATGTGGGTTAGAATTCATTGCACAAAAGAAATCAAATGGCAAAACGAAATGCACCATTATATCACCTTAAATTACAGCTTGAAGCAATCTAAGGATTTCTCCCTGTGAAACTCCAGAGTTGATGATTGATAACTCGTTTTCATTGTGCTCAGTGACTAGTTGCAGTCAGATGACCAATACATTCCCAGTCAATTTTCTACTCCTTTGAGGACCACTCAGCATCCAGTCATTGTCTCAAAATGCCAACAGAGCCAGCAGTAATGGTAACTTCAGAGAGTTTGTTCCAGTCATTGACAATTCTTGAGGAAAAGGATTGAATGATGACTTCAGTTGGGGTTGACTGCTTTGCAAGTTTCAGCTAGGGGTAAGTGGTATATGCAGGGATGGGATGGGGTAAAAGGTGGGACATGGTACTTATCTGCCATCTAGCATTCTTTAACAAATCCAATAAAGCCACCTAGTATAGTTCATTCAATGGCAGACATTACAGTTCTATCATTTTGGTAAGTTGGTATTTTTGTTTTTGAGAAAATCGACTTCAGAGTTTTGGGCAATCAACAAAAAATATTTGGGCAATAGTTTTTTGTGCTTTATTTTGTAATGATTTGCAGTAATTGTGTGTGTAAGATAGCAAACAAAAGCTAAAACATCAGGCCACATCACGAGGCTATCTTGTGGAAAAATATGTAACAGTAAAAAAAAATCGGACACAATTTACAAGTAGAGGTTGCATGGTATATACTGGGACAATGACAAGTGGTTTGTTGTGGGACATGATATGCCACATGTTGGAACCTTTGGTTCTTGTTTTTTAAGATAAATCCCCTTTCTTTTTCTCGTTTTTGGTTTGTAATTATCCCCTTTCCTCTTGGTGGTAATCTTTAATTTTCTCTTAATAGTGGTAATGCCATTTTCTTTTGTTGCATAGGCAGTTAAAGTCACAAATTGTAACTGTGTAGTTCTACAGGTGAGTCACCCAGTTAAAAATTTATTTTGGATAGCAAATTTTGGGTGAAATTGATGGGGAGAGAAAACGGTAATAAAGTTGATTCATTTGAGTTGACGTTACAACTGGTGAGGGCTTGGGTTGGTTGGAAATAGCATGTTTATGGATAGAATCCACCCACACCCAATAGGCTGCTTGGTCATTCTAGGGGCAAGGTTTTGTAATTGTCTTTAGGTCTTATATTGAGTTCAGAGAATATAGTAAGAGTTCTTTTCTTTATAACTTTGACTTTTTTGATTAGCCTAGGCAGTCTGAAGCCTAGAGAGAGGCTGAGAATAAGATTAGCTTGGTATAGGAAGAGAATCCTATACTAAACAAGAGATCTTTCCTTGAGGGAAAGAAAAGCGAAGCGGGGGGTTTAATCTTATTGGTGCCTGAGGCCAAATAGTGTGGCACTTTTATACTGCAGGGAAAGTACACTTGTCAAAGAACCCTGATGGTTGAGACGGAACTGCCAGAGACAGAACAAGTAGAAATCCGTGGCGCTTGAAAGTTACCCTGACTCTGAAGTACTGCCAGGTTACTCTCTTAGGATTAGAGATTCCCCAAGAGTGGCGTAGGCACATTATTAACATCCTCATCTCCCCCCACCTCTGCCACTACCACACGAATTCTTACAGTTCAGTCCATACATTGCATCTTTTTTTATCTGTTTTTACTTGTATCCTAATGATAAAAATAGCTCATACATCTTTTTTTTTTTTTAATTTGACATCAAATAGAAGAAAATGCCACAATTTCCAAGAGCTAAGTGGGAGGAATATTCTAAATTGGTCGCTGAAAAGAAATTTCACCAGCATTTCATGATTAAAGCAGCTATTGTAGCATAGACCTAGAGGCTGGCTTACCAATTAGGGCAGTGGCAGAGAAACATGGAGTATCCAGGGTTGTCACCAGACCAAAAAATTTCGTAATGTTCAAACTCTTAAATGTAACTTTTGATAGGAAAGTTTCTTTTCAAGGCAGGATGCCTTAATTTCGCTATCAAGAGTGGTACTTAAAAGAGGGAGGGGACTTTTGTTGCCTATATAATTTGAAAAATATATTTTATATTATTATATAATAATAATTATTATATTATTTTTATATAATAAAAAATATATTATTAAAATCTTCCCTCCAACTTTTAAAAGATGCCTAAAAAGTATACAATAATAACAATTTATGCTTCTTTACCTTGAGGAATTTCCTATTTATTCAACTGTAAGTGCTGCTTCCGGTTTACCTGCACAACAGAATGACACCCCCCCCCTTGGTGCGTGTATATAACCTCAGGCTACTTTGCTTATTTTTTTTTTAAATTGACATTATTGGTGTTTTAAACCAAAAGTGTTTGAATCTATTTACTAGAACCAAAAGTTGATGAGTAATGCGTACAAGATAAAAGGCCAACCAATAAGCACGCGACAACTTAGAGTTTTACAGGAAAGAAAATAACCAACTAGATTTTTTTAATTGTTAAACTTCAACTTAAACAATATTAATAAATCTAGCTTCTTAAAAAGACCCAAAAAATCATTTTAATTGCTCCCTTCCCGTCTAATATTTTAGATTGGCTTGGTCTCAGTCACGCCTCCTCCAGCTTCAAATTTGCATCGCTTCTACATGAAGATTTGAGCAATTCCAAGTGACAGAGACTTTCTTTTGTTCTTATTTTATCGAAAAAGAAATATTTCATTCGTTGTCTTCAGTTCCTGTACAAAACAGCAGTCACTTACATAAAATGCCTTTTTCCGTTTTTAATTTGAATTGTAAATAGCGACGAAGACCACACTTCCTTTCCATCATAAACAACAAGTATAACAGCATGGAAATTTTTATACAAGACAGTGGAACGCAACTTTTAAATAAGTATTTCGACCCGATGTCAACCAGTCCTGGTTGAACTTCCTTGAAGTAATGCTATTAGGGCTGTTTTGAAAATTTTAAAAGAACTTTTTTCAGTTTTAATGAGGGAATTTTAATGTAAGTTTCTTTTATATTGCTTTTTTCTTTGTTTGTTTTGCTTAGTACGGCCCTTGGATATAGGGTCGAAATATTCTTTTGAAAGTTGCGTTCCACTGTCTTGTATAAAAATTTCCCTGTTGTTCTACTTATTGCTTATAATTTGAATTGTAACTCCAAACCAAAAGAAATCAAGAAATAAAAGAAGAGTTCATATAATTCAACCACAAGAATGTTAGTTTAAAGTTTGATGGGTCAAAAAAAAAAAAAAAAAAAAAAACTCATTTTCGAATTGAACTAAAAAGTAGAGAATTATTTTTTTTTTCTCAAGAATATATTAATAGCCTATAAGTGAATGTGAGGGGCACAAAAAAAATTGGGTTTTACATAACATAAACACCAAATTTATTTAGGTTTTGAATGCATAAGCGAAATAAGTCGATGATTTGAGGAAAACAAGTAAAAAAGATCAAATTATGAAAAAACGAAATGTTTTTTGCCCTTAATTTTCGCCTGTATTTAAAAATTCTCGAAAAAACATATTTTCAAATTTTAATTTTCCAATTAAAAAAATATTATGTCTCATCCAACATCACAAACTAAGTTAACACAGCCTCAGAAAGTACTCATACAGTTGTGCTATACTGATAAATATGGGAAGTAACTGAAAATTCGGAAGTGGTTGGAAAATAGTTCAAAAATTAAAAAAAATTGTGCAACAAAAAAATAAATGGAAGATGTAACAAAAAGATCAGTGAGTTAATAAAAATGAACTGGAAATGGTTTAATTTAAAAAAAAATTAGGGGGGATAGTAAAAAAACCTATAATTTAATAAAGAAATTCCAAGAAATTTAAGTTCTCAGGAGGTTGGGACCCCAACCCAACCTGCGTGGTCCCTATGAATCAGTGTTTAAATAAACAGCAAGCCTACCCTATACAGATACTGGACTGTTTATCTTCTTCATAAAAATGGGCACTAGTCTAGTTGTCTTTTTCTAAAGCCAAATATTTAGTGATTGTCCTTTTCTGAAGAAAACATGCTAAACACACAAGCAGTACCATTATATTCTTTATTTTATACCATTTTCAAATATCATGGCTCCTTTTCTGATAGTACAGATGGGGAGGGGGAGTATAATGTCAAAAAAGTGACCATGATACTTGGGAAGTCTACCATAAAATCGAAAATTCTGGCTCAACTAACCCTCCTCTGTGATTAGATATAGCTTGGTTATAACCAAAAAATGGCTCATTTTTAAAGTTTCATGTATTTTGTCAATATCAGCTGTTAATAATCCCATATAAAAAGAGCAGGTTTTGTATATAACCTGATATTATGTCCAACCAATCAGAAAGGGGGGGGGGGGTTGTTACCCAAAGAATAATACATATATCGTTTTATAATCACATATTTAAAAAGAAAATATAAAGAAAATAACTTTTATTATTATTTACCTGTTTTTATTATAAATTTGTCTTCCTGAACCTTCAGCTAGCCCCTTTCCCATATCAGTTCAATATGACTGTTGACTGAACAAGATTCAAACTCATATGATGAAATTGAAAGTTGGTAAGGCAACTAACTGACTATTGTTACTTGTCACTAAGCAAATGATAATCTTATGCTCATGATGTTTTTTAACTTATAATGTGAGTAAGCAAAGTGGGTATTTTCTCATCCTAATAACTGAGTAATTGCATGATAAGATCAAATGACCGCAATGTGAAAGAACGTTGATACTCATGTCAGTACAATTAAAATGGGAACAGTGGATTTTTTTTTACAGGGGAAAAAATAGATTACTCAGAAAATGTGAAACTTACTTATCATTCAAAAGCGTAACATAATTATAACATAAATTCAAAAACGTAACAAAAATGTAACGTTTTTTAGTACTGTAATGTAAACGTACTGTTTTATTTAAAACGTACACAAAATGGTACAAATGTAACCTTGGTGGCAACCCTGGGAGTATCATGTTCAGCCCTTCACAGACACTTCCAAAAATATTCAAAACTCAGTGTTGATGGAAAAGCAAATTACAGCGGTGCCCAAAAGTTCGAATTTGCTACTATTTTTATGCCTGAAGAAGAAGCATCACTCTCTCAATACCTGCTGCAAGCAAGCAGAATGTGTTATGGTCTGACCAGTCAAGACATCAGTACCCTTGTTTACAACTACACCATTGCAAACAACAAGACTGTCCCAGACAGCTGGACAGACTCCAAAGAAGCCAGCATGGACTGGTTAACTGGATTTTGGGCTCAAAACCCAGAGCTTTCGCTTAGAAAACCAGAGGTAACAAGTTTGGGGCATGCCACAAGCCTTAACAAACACAATGTACAGGAGTTTTTGACCTACTTGCAGTCAGTTTTTAAGAAAACTCCATTTACAGCAAGTGACATATTCAACTGCAATGAAACCTCAGTCACTACTGTTTGTGTTCCTCCAAAGGTTTTTGCCAAGAAGGGTAGGAAAATAGTGGGCAAAGTAACCTCAGCTGAGCATGGTGTGTTTGTGACTATGGTTGGAACTATCTCTGCCAGTGGGCAGTACCTTACCCCCTACCTTATATTCCCACACAAGAAATTTCAACCTCACATGCTAACTGGTGCTCCTGCTAACTCTGGGAGAGGAGCCTGTTCATCCTGATGGGTAAACCAAGAACTGTTTCTGGAATATCTCAAACATTTCAAGACTTACTTGCATGCTTCAACTGAAAGCCCAAAGCTTCTGATAATGGACAACCATGAGTCCCATATCTGTTTCACAGTTGTGCAGTTTGCAAAAGACTCTGGCATCACTTTACTAACAATACCACCTCACTGCACCCATTGGACATTTGCATGTATTTTCCCTTCTAATGCCAATACAACAAGGCTATGGACAACTAGATGCTGTCCAACCCAGGGAAGACCATGACAATATACAAGATTGCATCTCTTGTTGGCCAGAGCCTCCCTGTATTGTTCATACGAAACAACATAATGAGGGGCTTTGAAAAGGCAGGGATATGACCCTACAACCCAGACATCTTTACAAAAGAGGATTTTCTAAACTCCACTGTAACTGACAGACCTGTACCTTATGCTTTCAATTCAGTTGAACCTAGAAACAACCTGGCCAAAACTCTAAGTACAAGTGGGCCAGAACAATCCTCTACACCTGTTTCACTTACTATGACGCCAGAACAAGTTTAGCCATACCCTAAAGCCAAGCCACATGTACTGAGTGGCAGAGGCAGGAAGAAAGGCTCTACAAAGATTCTTATTGACACTCCTGTGAAAAGACTTGAAGAACAAGAGGCAGAAAGAAAAGATAAGAAAGCACATGGTGGCAGGGCTAGAGGAAAACTTGGGACCATTGGAAGAGCTAGAAAAGCAGAAAAAAAAGACCAGACAACAAAAAAGCTATTTGTGGATTCAGAAGGAAATGATGATGAAAAAATTATTCTTGATGATGACAGTGATGACTCAATGAAACTAGGTAAATCAGAAGATGAAAGTTAGAAAGAGGAAGAGATCTTTGACAGTGTCTCTACAGGAGATTTTGTTAAAGTTGTTTACAAAGAAGAGTATTTTCCTGGGTCTGTCCAAGAGAAAAACAAGAGCAATATCAGAGTGAGTCTCATGTGCATGGCAGGTCTAGGAAAGTGGAAGTGGCCAGACCAAGAATACTCAATATTTTATTGAAGGGAAGACATTTTGAAAAAGTTGTCACCTCCTACCCCAGCACCCAGTACAGCTTCCAGAACAGCATCATACTTTGTGTTTGCTGACTGGTAGTCTAGTCTTGTGCCTAAGTTATTTTTACTTTTGAAGTTGAATTTTTTTATATAGTTTTTATATGATGAATAGTTGAAGTTTTCTACCAATGCATGAATCTTTTTACTATGTCCTAGAGTATACCACCTCAAGTCCCAAGATATACCACCGCCGGTACTTAGGAATAAAAATGGTATAAGCAGGGACACTCCTCTTTTTTTTCTTCTAGCTATACAAGAAAAATCTGGAAAAATCACAGTTTATACAGCAATTCTGGGGCTTTTAATTGAGTCATAGACCATTTTTCTGCTGAAATGTTAACCATGCATTTTGGAGGTTTTCCAAAATCTGTTCCTGTATATACCAGTCTCCCCTAGTCACTTCTGGTTCTTAAAATTAGGACCAACAACAAGAAAATGCTAGGAGTGTTGGCTTTCATTAGTTAGTATATTAGAATGTCAACACCTCTTTTTCCCCTGTAAACAATTGTTGAGAGTTTCAGTTTAGCTTGCTTTGCAGCGTAGGTGAGTTTTTGCATGCCAGATACCATTTTAGTAGCATTTCTTCCCAGAATGACATTGTATCTATTAAAATATGGGGACACTAAAGACATTTCAACTTCAAGTTTGGGCCAGACTAGTCCTTTGTAGAGAAGACTAATGACTCTGGGGGAACAATTGAGAGTATATTCTTCATCTGTCCCAGAGTTGAACTAGCACAACTCTGGACAGGGGGTGGGGGCAAAAATTTCTACATTAGGGGGGGGGCAAATTTTGTTTCTGATGTAAATGGGAGATAAGTTTAAACTTTACCAACACCCTCCTCCACTAATGTAGAAATATAAACCCTGAATTGGCATATATAGGGGGGCTGAAATTCATTTCCAATAGTAATGATTATTATATTTGTAATCAGCATAAAAAAAAAAGGCATCAAATGGTGTATTCACTTTATTCCTAACTCAATAATATGATTTGGTAGAAATTTACCATTATATATATAGGAGTGGGGGTAAAATTCATTTGTGAAAAAAATGATTAGACTATTATATTTGGAAAGAGCATAGCCTAGGATAAAAAAGGCATTGAGTGGTATGTTTACTTTATTTGTAAGTCAATAATATGAACTGCGAAAAATTTACCATTTCTATATTGGTAAGGCTATTAGACAATCCAGAAAGCCAAAAAACAATGGGTCTTATTTTTTAGGTCTATTAGGCTAGCCTAGATCAGAACAGCAACTGTAGTCTAGGCATTTGCTAGCCATTATACAATTATTCTTTAAGAGAAATAAACCAAAATTATTTGACTATTTTCCTACATTTGTGTTCTTTCTTGAAAATACACCATATGGTAAATTATCAACAGAAAAGTCTGAGTTTTCCTGAATGCTTATCCAAGACATGTTTTTGATTTTTGAAAAATGCGCTATTTTTTTGCAATAGATGACGTATTTCGACATTTAAATTACATTCAAATTGTATCCGTGGGCCTTCAGAGACTGGATTCTGTCTCAGACTCTGTACAAGTTTCCTGCTCAGAATGGTTGAAAGTCCAAGGTATTAGTATTTTCAGAAATAGGAAATTCACAATAATTGTCATCTAAATATGTATTTTCAGTTCTGAAAATGTTGCTTGATAGTTCGTATTTTCAGCTTTCAACCATTCTGAGCGGGAAACTTGGACAAAGTCTGAGACAGAATCCAGCGTCTGAATGTCCACAAATAAGCTAGATTCTAGAAAAGAAAAGGTAAGGTAATGTTTGAAGAATAGTCTAACATTTAACTGTTTAGGCAATCATTTAACTGTTTAACATTTAACGTCTAACTGTTTAGGCAATCAGACGAAAACCTTTCTTTCGTCTGATTGCCTAAACAGCTGGTGAATTTACTGACTTATTTACTGGCTCTTTTTTGCCAAATCCAGAAATAAAAAAATAAAAGTTACAGAAGAGGTTTATTCTATCCAGAATTTTGTTTTGGTTTCTGACTTTTTTGTAAAACGTGAAATATAGATATGCTTTTAGTATAAAAAGCTTCTGGAATACACTGTTTGAAATCGGAAACATAAATGCATGAATGTCTAGTGAATTTATCAAAAGTTAAAATGCCCCGGGTGAGTATTCATCAAACTCTTGACTTTTCTTTTCGATTTCTTTAACTGACGGTTTCCAAAATTTTACGTATCGTTTAAAATTTCAGATATAAAATTTGCAACTGAGCACTTTAATTAATTCCTTACGGTTAGCTTGCTGACTGCAAAACAACACGACATCATTGTTTTTTTTTTTCAGTGTGTCAGCCAAATTATTGACTCCTTTTCCCATGTAACAATAAACAGAAAATTAAGAGCGGCAGTCAAAATCAACAGATTTTCAATTTCCTATCAAGATTTCTAGAAAGTTCTTTCCGCTAATTTGTTATTAAAGACAAAATGGACGTAGCTTTTTTCAAGCTTAAATAGCCGTATTTCGTCATCACGGGCGTATTTTACACAAACCTTTCAACTCAGATTTATTTTTTTCTTATCTAATGTACATTTTGAGCCATTTTTGGCTGACTTTATATGTTTGAGAAAGATTTTCCATAGAGAATTAGATATTTTATTTAAAATAAAACTATTATACGATTTTCACGGTATTTTGGATAATCTACTGGTATATAATTTGTAGTTACTTACTAACTCCTTTAGATTCCTTTTATATTCGGCATTTTCTGGAAAACTAGAAGACAGGTAGCAATTTACACTAGCTGTCTACATTGGTTATTTAAGCTAGTGTAGACTACAAACTGACTCCCAGTTTTCCAGGGTTTTATTTTCTGCCGGTCCTCAAATTTGTCCTTCTAGGTTTCAATTAGTGGGAAAGTTTCTTTATTTGACCATTTCTGGGAGTTTTTAAAAACTTTCTTTCGTTTCAAACCCCATGGCTTTCTTTTTAAATTCATTGTAAAGCTTCCAGAAAGCAAACCATCTTCACCCCCCAATTTCTGGTATGCCGAACCATTTACCGGGGTCTTTTTTGTCGTACCCAGGAAATGAAACTGGAAAGGCAGTATTGATCTAAACTCTCCAGATTTTCTGCTTTTTTGGTCTCAGTTTTCTAGAAAACGCCGAATCTAAAACAAGGCTTTAATAAATTACTTAATGGTTACCCAAAGCAATTTTTCGTTGAGAGTTAACGTTTTTTAAATGTTAGACTATTCTTCAAACATTACCTTACCTTTTCTTTTCTAGAATCTAGCTTATTTGTGGACATTCAGACGCTGGATTCTGTCTCAGACTTTGTCCAAGTTTCCCGCTCAGAATGGTTGAAAGCTGAAAATACGAACTATCAAGCAACATTTTCAGAACTGAAAATACCTATTTAGATGGCAATTATGATTGTGAATTTACTATTTCTGAAAATACTAATACCTTGGACTTTCAACCATTCTGAGCAGGAAACTTGTACAGAGTCTGAGACAGAATCCAGTCTCTGAAGGCCCACGGATACAATTTGAATGTAACTAAATGTTGAAAAACGTCATCAATTACAAAAAAATAGCGCATTTTTCAAAAATCAAAAACATGTCTTGGATAAGCATTCAGGAAAACTCAGACTTTTCTGTTGATAATTTACCATATGGTGTATTTTCAAGAAAGAACACAAATGTAGGAAGATAGTGCTTTGAGATTAATAAGAATATAAAACTATCATTTACAAAAAATATTCGACGCACAGTAAACACTATTTATAGTCTCAGAAAACCATTTGTTACTACTGGCCGCTTGTAGCGCTAAAGAAAAGACGTACTCAACTAAATGAGTGAAAAAATACCTTAGCCCCCCAAAAAATTTTAAATAAAGAAATTAGTACCCTGCAATAGAGCAAAAGACGTGAATTTCAAACACAAAAGTCCCCACTCTAGCTCATACAGAAGGCTATCAACTTGGGAAAAAAACCTACAAAATTAAAAATGTTCAAAAGTGATTTATTTTATATTTGAACCAGAATTTCTGAAGATGACAAAGGACAAAAAAATCTTTTTCTGTATTGACTTAAAAACTTTTACACTTCCTCCTCCCCCGCTCCGTTTAAAGTTGCTCCATAAAGTCCCGCTCCGTATTCCAAATATGGAAAATTGTCATTCTATCAAACAGTTCGTGGTAACGAACTGTAAGTAAGGAGCGACCCGGCTCAATGGTAACCGAAACTCTAAAAAACGGGATTTTGATACCAATAGATACATCAAAAGAATCAAATTTTAATTCTGTAATTTCAAATATATAAGTTTCATTAAGTTTAGTCTAACCCATCAAAAGTCAAGTGCCTGAGAAAATTTGGCTAATTTTCGAAAAAAGGGGGAAAGACCCCGTAAAAGTTATAGAACCTTAATGAAAATCACACCATTCTATTCAGCGTATCAGAGAACCCGACTGTAGAGTTTTCAAGCTCCCATCTGCAAAAATGTGGAATTTTCCATTTTTTGCCAGAAGAAAGATCACGGATGCGTGTTTATTTGTTTTTTTTCTATTTGTTTTTTTGTTTTTTTTCCCAGGGGTGATCGTATCGACCCAGTGGTCCTAGAATATCGTGGGAGGACTCATTGGAACGGAAATTAAAAGTTCTAGTGCCATTTTTAAGTGACCAAAAAAAATGGAGGGCAACTAGGCCCCCTCCCACGCTCATTTTTTTCACAAAGTCACCCGATCAAAATTTTGAGATTGCCATTTTGTTCAGCATGGTCGAAAATATGATAAAAATGTCTTTGAGGATGACTTGATCCTCCACCCTCCCCCGGGGGAGTGCTTAAAGTTATTAAATTTACTCAAGTTTAACAGTTAGTATTGGTTATTGGGAAGCATACAGTCTTTTTCAGAGGAGATTTTTTCTGGTAGGTGGGGGAAGGAGAGGGTCGGGGGCTATATGGAAGGATCTTTCCATGAAGGAAGTTTTCATGGGGGAAGGGACATTGCTATGAAGGGGGCGCCGGATTTCCCAGCATTATTAAAGAAAAAGATCAGGAATTAAATAAAAAAAACAAGTTTTTCAACTGATCAACTGATTGTGATTAAGAGGTCATTTTTCAAGAACTGGAAAAAATTCGAACATAGTTTAAAGAGCAGGGTATTGACTAGGGGGCGAACCCTCTAATATACGTGTTAAAAATTTATGAATATATAAGTTCGTTACGTAAGTTAATTCTAAGTTACGTATATTTATTACTAATAAAAACGTTCGTAAATAAAATTAAACAAGTTTCGTGAAAGCCATTTAACCAAATATAATATGCAAATTTTGTTTTAATTATTCATGTACGGTGAGCCAAAATCAAAACCTGCATTAATTCAAAAACGTTCAAAAATTAAATAAAAAAAACAAGTTTTTTTAACTGAAAGTAAGGAACGACGTTAAAACTTAAAACGAACAGAAATTATTCCGTATATGAAGCGGGCTGTCCCCTCCTCAACGCCTCGCTCTTTACGCTAAAGTTTTTTTATTGTTTAAAAAAATAGAGTTGTGAGAAAGTCAAGGGACGTTGGCCCTTATTACCAGGTAAATGTCGCTTTTTGTTTCTTTTGCTAAATTGAACTATTCACACTAAGGAACTTTCTGGTTCATTCATTTCTTTTTACTTCGTATTCTTCGGTTTTTCCTTTTTTTGCATCGCAGACAGGCTAATTGGTTGGATAGTAACTGCGTAGTTAGAATGATTCGTCCCTGATAGAAGTGGATTTTTGGACAGTCAGACCAGGGCTTCCACTATCCCCGAATTTTCGGGGATTTCCCCGAAAATCTAAGTGTCTCCCCAAAAAAAATATTTTTCCCCGAATCCCCGAAATTTCCCCGAAAATCACTCAACCACGGTTCGACCCCTAGGGACTATCCTTAGCAAACATTACTTTACATACCATCATTTTTCACTGCTCTCTTGTTCGTTAATTTTCGTCTCCTGTGTTGCTTTGCATAAGAACCAGACCGATACAATTTGATTATAGACGGTTTTTTAAATGTTCACAAAAGTATTACTTTCTTTTACTTAGGTTTAATAATTTCAAAGGCAGTATTGCAAATGGTATAAGATTCTTACATTTAAATCATTCGTGGTCAAGTATCTTGACAAAATTAGCCAAGAATTATATTTAAAGTTGTTTAACGGAACGCTCAGTTAGATTCTGGATTTTGAAATTGAACTTCTAAAGAAAGAGAATTGTTTTGAAAACCGAATCATAAGTTTAAATTTGGTTTTCTTTTCCCGTTTTCGGTTTTGGACATACTGTATTAATGTTTAATACTTAATAGTTGACCGCATAATATATTGAAGAAATTGATCTTTTTGCCAGAAATTCTTACCATTTAAACTTTTGTTTCATTCGGTATGTAAAATTTAAGTTCTTTTCTTTTTATCTGAGAATGGTATTTGTCATACCACCCTTTATCCTCAAACGTATTCACCCAGCACTCCCCTCAAAATTATTATTCTGGCCCTTCACCCGTGTAATATTTTCAGTGACCTAATATTTTAAACTGTAGTTTTAGGAACCTTTTACGGTCTTACAAACCTGTTAGATAGGCAAAGGAAATTTTACGGAAAATATATTCTGCTCAAATTCGGGATAGCCAAGTAAATTTGTTTAAATATCTAAGGCCTACCTTTACAACCTCTAATGCTTTAGCAATTAATAACCCTGTATGAAGGCGAATTCTGAAATAAAATATTGTTTTTAAAAAAATGTGGTATAATTTATTTCTTCCGCCCTAAATACGATCTTCTTATCATAAAAAATGCACAACTCCCTCCCCCTCCTAATGAGGCAAAATTTAGCTACAGACTATGTAAAAGGTTGGAGAATGGAGGATTCAAAGGGAAGCAACCCCAAAAATATTATCCATAAAAAAATTACGATAAAGCTTTAAGTAAAAATTTGGGTATTAGGCTTATATTGTTTTCTTGTCAAGTTTTAAATATTTTCGGACTTATTTATCATGAACAGTTGGTTAATAAAGCCAAATAATATTAGCGTGAAGTGAAAGAATTAGTAAATTTTATAGGATTTGTAGCCTACAGCTATCATGTCCAGGCATTAGATGGGCTGATATAAAAATGAGACTGCATTAAGTATTATATTTGGAATATGGAGGGTGGAATATGGATGGCTCCCACCACAGGGTTGGTGGGAGGGTTGGGGGCTAATCGGTGACTATATAGTAATTATGAGGTAACCAAAAGAAAGAAAAGCATAGTAGAAACAAACAATGAAAAACATGTATGTTCGGAGGAAGTATTTTCCGCACGGCGGTGGGTATTTTCCGAGGATATTTTTTGCGGGGGATATTTTCCACAGGGGTACTTTCCGTGGGAGGTTTTTTTCTGAGGGGGGGGGGGGTAAACACCTAAGTCCTTAGAAGCAGCATGAAAAACCAATTATGTCTCAATTGTCGTAAAAATTCTCTTTTTCCTTTAAGTTTAAATTTACTTGTTTAGTTTAGTTCTTGTTTGTTTTAAGTTTTAATATTACCCCGTACTTATAGGTTGAATTTGTCTATTCAATTTACTTAACTAGAAACCACAAACAATATTTGTTTTTGTTTTTAAATATTATAATGAATTTCTGAGATTAATGACTTAATAAAAAATTGCTACTCGTGTTTACAGTTCACATTTGTTCACTATTTTTCTTTTCTTTTTTTGAAAGCAATTTTGAAGTTTTTGCTGCAATATCAGCAATAAGTGTTTTCAGCTATGGGTTTCAATCCCGGGCTCTGGCTCTAAAACCTATTATGTAAAAGGCTTGATTTACTACACAGATACAAGCCCTACTTGAGCCTGAAAACGAAGCTAAAACCAATTTTGGCTCCCAAATTTTCGCAACGAAATTCCATTTTGTTTTTTTCCCCGAAAATCCCCGAAACTTGAAGATTTGTCCCGGAAAACTCCCCGAATTTTTAAGACTTGTCCCCGAATTTTAATTTTCGAGAGTGGAAGCCCTGAGTCAGACTTGGGTAAAGTTTCTCGGGGGTGAAAAGGGAGAACTACTCCTTTCATTGGAGGTGACGCAAAGCTTCACGTTGTACACTGTGAGGGCTAGGATTAGCTGGTCCCCATGTGTCGTACCTTGGTTGGTTTTTATTTTTGTCTACGAGACGAGAATTATTTTTCAGTTTTTGTATGAGATTTGATTTGAAAAGAAGTAAGCTTTTCTTTCTACTTTTGATTTTTTTTTTACTAACCTAAAGTTGAGATGGGTTATTTTATTGAGTAGAGTTTGGCACAGGGAGAGTCCTATTTTATTTGAAATATATTTTCAGGTGGAAAGAAGAGTTTTTAGATGATTTTTGGGCTTGATGACTTAGGCCCTTTCAATGGCATCTTGTGCCAATTAGTTTGGCTCATACATACCGTGGAGAGTGCACTTGTCTCATCCCAACTGGATACTGGAAATCAGTAAGGGCAGAACACGTAGAATACGGGATGCGTTGGAGCTAATTGTGGCACGGTAATGCCAGAGAACTTACATTAGTAGCTTCAGGACTATACCTGGTAGCCCATTAGATTTACAAATATTGGGAACCGAATAGTACACGATAGACTGTGAACTGCTCAAACAGGATACTATATCCTGGCGGTGGCCAGTAGTGGCACTTTGCCACATAAGCCGGCACCACCAGACCTTAAACTGGTGGCAGCTACAGGCTGGGAGCACTACCGGGACATGGTAGCAAATTCAGCACGCGTTTTCGAAGATACAAATTAATTTATCATATTAAAAATTGCTTAGAGAAACACAGAATTAAATACACTAATGTTTAGTAAAAATTCGACGAGCCTGGCTCCACTCAAGAAAAATGCTTATGAAAAGAACTATATCAAGGTTTTACTTCGATTTAAAATTTTTGTAGAAAAATATTAGAAATTAGGAACCGCTAAAAACAGTACAAGATAATGGCTGAGGAATTCACAAGAGTAAAACGTTCCAGCTCTGTTACGTGAAAGGAGCTGTGCCCAGGCAAAATACCGAGAATTGCAGGATAACAGTAGAATCAACGGGAAGTTCACTTCCCTCAATATCCTCAAGCGGCGATTTGACAATAGACGTATAAAAGCATAAAACACCCTCGAAAAGTCTAGAAATGAGGTCACCTTTCAACGAAACAAAATTTCAATCAGGGAGCAATATAACTGATTTGTACATGGGAGGCAACTTTCCAACAAGCTTACAAATAGAGCGATCTCTAGTACGAACAGAGGGGGGAAACCAGGATAGACAGCAGAGGCAAAACTAGTGATCATAGGCAGCGCAATCGCGCTGCCTAAGTATAGAACGATGTTGGCACAACGTATTTTTTTTCCCTTTAGACCAGGACACTTCGTATCGAAGGGAGTTGTCGTAGAAACTTGAAAAAGGCTCATTGGATTGGAAATTGGGATGGCTAGTTCCCTTTTTAATAGTCGAAAGTGATTTGAAGGCAACTAACACCCCTTCCACGCCCACCATTTCCCCAAACACATCCAATCAAAATTTTGAGATAGCCATTTTGTTCAATGTAGTTAAAAATTTTAGACTTTAGGTCTTTGAGGATGATAAACCCCTCAGAGCCATCGGGGCAAGGATTGTAAGTTTTGCCCTGGGGAAATAAAGGTTTTTATAGATAGTGATGTTGTAGAAACTTCAAAAAGGGCTCATTCGATTGGAAATTAGAAGGGCTTGTGCCTTTTTTAATCGTCAAAAGCGACTAGAAAAACATATAATGTTTTTTATAGGAAGCGTTGTCATGTAAACTTCCAAAAGGAATCATTCGATTGGAAATTGAAACGGCTAGTACCCTTTTTTAATAGTCGAAAGTGATTGGAGGGCAAGTAGCCCCGATCTCACGCACATATGTTTCCTTTTCATTAAGAAGAATAGACACGGTTAAGATACATTTGATTTTTTGTTAAATATTTGATCATTTAAGAAATTTGAATTTTATTTTTGACTAATAAGAAAACACTCCTTTAAGATATATCTGATGTATTAAAAATAATATTTGGTCATTTAAGAAACCTGAGTTTTATTTTTGACTAATAAGAATACATTTGGTTAACATATATCTGTTCTATTAAAAAATATTTAATTATTTAAGAAACTTGGGTTTGATTTTTGGTTAATAAGAATGGACATGGTTAAGATTCATTTGATTTATTAAAAAGTTGATATTTAAGAAAGTTGAGTTTTATTTTTACTCATAAGAATGCACTCGGTTAAGATATATCTCATGTATTACAAAAAAAAATTGATCATTTAAGAAACTTGGGCTCTATTTTTGATTAATAAGCACACACGGTTGAGATATATCTGATTTATTACAAATATTTTATCATTTAAGAAACCTGAGTTTTATTTTTGACTAATAAGAACGCACTCGTTTAAGATAAATTTGATCTATTAAAGAATATTTGATCATTTAAGAAACTTGGGATTTATTTTCGATTAAGAAAAATAGACGCGGTTAAGATACATCGGATTTATTGAAAGTATTTGATCGTTAAAAAAAAGTTGGGTTTGATTTTTGATTATTATGAATACAAGTTCAAGTTCAAGTTCAAGTTCATTTAATTTCTCATTAAATCACTACAAGACAAAATAACACTTTTACAATATGAATCAATGGAAAACAAAATATTTACAGAGGGTGCCTACACAGTGAGTTATACTCGAAAACAAAACACACGGTTAAGATACATTTGATCTATTAAAAATATTGTTGGTTTAAAATTTGAGTTTTATTTTTGATTAATAAAAATAGACTCGTTTAAGATACTTCTGATTTATTAAAATATGTTTGATCATTTAAGAAACTTGGGGTTTATTTTTGATATTTGATATTTGATTTACTAAAAATATTAGATCATTTCAGAAACTTGAGTTTTATTTTTAACTAATAAGAATACATTTAGTTAAGATATATCTGATCGATTAAAAATATTAAATCATTTAAGAAACTTGGGTTTTATTTTTTGGTTAATAAGAATATACATTGTTAGGATATATCTGATTAATTAAAAAATATTTGATCATTTAAGAAACTTGAGTTTTATTTTTTGACTAATAAGAACACATTTGTTTAAGATTTATGTGATCTATTAAAAAATAATACATTATTTAAGAAACTTGGGTTTCATTTTTGGTTAATAAGAATAGACTTGGTTAAGAAACATTTCATCTATTAAAAACATTTGATCATTTAATAAAGTTGAGTTTTATTTTTGACTAATAAGAATGCACTCGGTTAAGATATATTTGATTATTTAAGAAAGTTGGTTTTATTTTTGATTAATAAGAATATACATTGTTAAGATACATCTGAGTTATTAAAAATAATTGATAATTCAAGAAACTTGAGTTTTATTTTTGACCAATAAGTTTACATTCGGTTAAGATACATCTGATGCATTAAAAAATATTTGGCCATTTAAGAAACTTGGGTTTAATTTTTGATTAATAAGAATACACTCGGTTAAGATATATTTGATCAAACAGTTCGTGGTAACGAACTGTAAGTAAGGAGCGACCCGGCTCAATGGTAATCGAAACTCTAGAAAACGGGTTTTTGATACCAATAGATATATCAAAAGAATTAGATTTCAATGCTGATTTCAAATATATAACTTTCATCAAGTTTAGTGCTACCCATCAAAAGTTACCCGAGAAAATTTGGCTGATTTTCAAAAAAGGGGGAAAGACCCCCTAAAAATCATAGAATCCTAATAAAAATCATACCATCATATTCATCGTATCAGAGAACCTTACTGCAGAAGTTTCAAGCACCTATCTGAAAAAAGAGGAATTCTGTATTTTTTGCCAGCTTGAAGATAACCGGTGGGTGTGTGTTTTGTTTTTTTTTGTTTTTTTTTCCAGGGGTGATCTTATCGACACAGTGGTCCTAGAATATCGAGGGAGGACTCATTGGAACGGAAATTAAAACTTCTAGTGCCCTTTTTAAGTGACCAAAAAAAATGGAGGGCAACTAGGCCCCCTCCCATGCTTATTTTTTTACAAAAGTCACCCGATCAAAATTTTGAGATAGCCATTTTGTTCAGCAAGGTCGAAAATATGATAAATATGTCTTTTAGGATGACTTAATCCCCCGATGTTCCCAGAGGGAGGGCTAAAAGTTATGAACTTTACCCAATGTTAACATATAGTATTGGTTATTGGGAAGTAGGCCCTATACAGAAGTTTTCAGGAGGTTTTTTTTTCTCGTAGTGGGAGAGAAGGGTGGGTCGGTGGTTATGTTGGAGGATCTGTTCATGAAGGAAGTTTTAATGGGGGAAGGGAAATTGCCATGAAGGGGGCGCCGGACTTGCCAGCAATATTTATTGTTTATTGGGAAGTATACAACCATATTCAGGAAGGATTTTATCTGGAGGGGGGGGGCTAGAAGAGTGGGTTACTCTGGAGAAGATTTCCGTGGAGGATGTTTCTTTGGGGTATGGGACATTTCTATGAAGGGGGCGCCGGATTTCCAAGTATTATTTAAAAAACGATCAGAAATTAAATAAAAAAAACAAGTTTTTTGAACTGAAATGTAAGAAGGAATATTAGAACTTAAAATGAACAGAAATTATAACGTATGTGAGGGGGTTCTCCCCCAAGTCAATACCTCGCTCTTTACGCTACAGTTTTTTTTTTAGTGCTTTCAAAAGAGCTATCTATTCTAATTAAACGGCCTTTGTGATTCAGGGGTTTGTTAATAAAATTTTTTTTTTTTTTACTTTTAACGTAATAAGCGTGGTATTGACTAAGGGGAGAACCCCCTCGTATACGTAATAACATATACGTAATAAAAAAAACAATAAAAAAACAAGCGATACGGCTCAATAGTAATCGAAACTTTTAAAAACGGAATTTTGATGTCAATAAATGTATCAAAAGAATGTGTTTATAGTGCTGATTCTAAATATATAAATTTTATTAAGTTTAGTATTACTCATCAAAGGCTACGAGCCTGAGAAAATTTACTCGATTTTTTAAAGAGGGGGAAACATCCCCTACAAGTGAAAGAATTTTAATGAAAATCACACCGTCAGATTCAGCGTATCAGAAAACCCTATTACATAGGTTTCAAGCTCATATCTGCAAAAATCTGCAACTTTGTATTTTTTGCCAGAAGAAAAATATACGAATATAGAAGTTAGTTACGTAAGTTAATTTGTAAAGACATCCATTTAGCAAAAGAAAAGTAAAATTTTTATGCAAATAAAAGCTGCATTAACTAAAAAACGATCAGAAATTAAATAAAAAAAACAAGTTTTTTAAACTGAAAGTAAGGAGCGACATTAAAACTTAAAACGAACAGAAATTATTCCGTATATGAAAGAGGCTGTCCTTTCCTCAACGCCTCGCTCTTTACGCTAAAGTTTGACTCTGTCTCACAACTTTATTTTTTAAAACAATAAAAAACTTTAGCGTGAAGAACGAGGCGTTGAGGAGGGGACAGCCCCTTTCATATACGGAATAATTTCTGTTCGTTTTAAGTTTTAATGTCGCTCCTTACTTTCAGTTTAAAAAACTTGTTTTTTTTATTTAATCTTATTAAGAAAGCCATCCAGTCGTAATAGAGGCTCTCAGATTAAAAAATTCTTGAATTAACTCTTTTGGTATTAAAATTTCCAATTCTGAAGATGAAATGGTAAAAAAAGAACCCATTAGTATGCATTGGAATAAAAGCTTTTACCCTCTCCCCATAACGGGCCAACAGGGTTGCCAATATTGCACAATTCCTGTCATTTTGATAGAAGTTTAGTGAAGGTGGTAGGATTACCGTATATAGAGAAAAAAAAATTATACAGAGAAAAAAGATTTCACAGGTGGAACCAGACATTATCGTCATTAGTTGTCTCCAGAGTGTTCTGTCTTGGATGAGCATTGGAGCTTCATTAGGGTTGATTTTCCAGGTAGTGAGTTGACCACGGACGACTATGGTTTAAAATGTTGCTAGAAGAGTACGCCTTTCTTCTTTTTACCTTCCGTTGAATACTAATACCCGAAGGATGGCGATAAGATTTATCAACAGGTAACGTATTACCCGAACAATAAGAAAGAAGCTGCTTCTAATTGTCAACTATTAGTTTTATGTTTGCCCTTTCTTTGAGCGGTATCATCTCTGGATATCTCACTCAAGAATATCCACCACCAGCCACATTTTTTATTGGTTTCGGTAGTCCAAAGAAATTTAGCTCCTCATTGTCATGACAACGCAAGGATACATTTCCAATGAGATCCCCATTAATGCTTGTTTCATAGTTCAAGTATTTCTTCTTGTCAGCATTCAACGCAACGATGATTTTATCGTGTGCACACACTTTCTTAGAATCCCTATCTAGAAGGATTTTTAAATTCTTAGAAATTTACTACACCTTCACATACAAGTATTTAAATTCAATTTTAAATACCATATTCAAATAGTACATAAGAGGAATTTTTATGCTTAATAGTTTACCAATGCTTGGGGATTCGTAAAAAAATTAGTTGGGAATGTGGTGGGAGTAAAATTTTTCTGCCGCCTTCATTTTTATGATTTTGGATTTGGCTTGATAAAAAGTGTATTAAAAGGGCCGGTATATCAGAAAGCGAGTAGTGAATACTGGTTGTTTTCTGCTCTAGGAGCTAGCTATGTCTGATAGGTATCTTGTGGGGGGGATAATTAGAAGGGTCTGTCCAAAATTCTGCTTTGAGATTAATAAGAATATAAAACTATCATTTACAAAAAATATTCGACGCACAGTAAACACTATTTATAGTCTCAGAAAACCATTTGTTACTACTGGCCGCTTGTAGCGCTAAAGAAAAGACGTACTCAACTAAATGAGTGAAAAAATACCTTAGCCCCCCAAAAAAATTTTATAAAGAAATTAGTACCCTGCAATAGAGCAAAAGACGTGAATTTCAAACACAAAAGTCCCCACTCTAGCTCATACAGAAGGCTATCAACTTGGGAAAAAAAACTACAAAATTAAAAATGTTCAAAAGTGATTTATTTTATATTTGAACCAGAATTTCTGAAGATGACAAAGGACAAAAAAAATCTTTTACACTTCCTGCTCCCCCGCTCCGTTTAAAGTTGCTCCATAAAGTCCCGCTCCGTATTCCAAATATGGAAAATTGTCATTCTATCTTATTAAGAAAGCCATCCAGTCGTAATAGAGGCTCTCAGATTAAAAAATTCTTGAATTAATTCTTTTGGTATTAAAATTTCCAATTCTGAAGATGAAATGGTAAAAAAAGAACCCATTAGTATGCATTGGAATAAAAGCTTTTACCCTCTCCCCATCACGGGCCAACGGGGTTGCACAATTCCTGTCATTTTGAAAGAACTTTAGTGAAGGTGGTAGGATTACCGTATATAGAGAAAACAAAATTATACAGAGAAAAAAGATTTCACAGGTGGAACCAGACATTATCGTCATTAGTTGTCTCCAGAGTGTTCTGTCTTGGACGAGCATTGGAGCTTCATTAGGGTTGATTTTCCAGGTAGTGAGTTGACCACGGACGACTATGGTTTAAATGTTGCTAGAAGAGTACGCCTTTCTTCTTTTTACCTTCCGTTGAATACTAATACCCGAAGGATGGCGATAAGATTTATCAACAGGTAACGTATTACCCGAACAATAAGCAAGAAGCTGCTTCTCATCGTCAACTATTAGTTTTATGTTTGCCCTTTCTTTGAGCGGTATCATCTCTGGATATCTCACTCAAGAATATCCACCACCAGCCACATTTTTTATTGGTTTCGGTAGTCCAAGCTCCTCATTGTCATGACAACGCAAGGATACATTTCCAATGAGATCTCCATTAATGCTTGTTTTATAGTTCAAGTATTTCTTCTTGTCAGCATTCAACATAACGATGATTTTATCGTGTGCTCACACTTTTTTATAATATGTCATTTCAACTTTTTTGAAAATATGATGCAGGTGTTTATCCTTCCAATGTACGAAAATTACTGATTTAATGCATACAATAAGCTAGGTAGTGTTGATAACCAGCCATAGAGTACTACTGGGACAGCCGCGTAGTGTCTATGGACAGCCATAGAGTACGATTGATATAGTTGCATAAATAAAAAAAACAAAATTGAATAATTTTCCGTCCAAAATATTCCATGTTAGAAAAAAAAGAAAAGCGCAACTACAAACATAATTGTTCTAAAAGTAAAAGTCACGAGTAACAAATCTATAAAATTCTCATTTTGTATTTCGAAAATATTAAATGGGAATTTTTTTGTTTTAAGTATATTGTCATTCTAACATGTAAAAAAAAGTTGAAAAATTTTCTTTGTTAAAAAAAGAAAAAAAATATAAGTTCAAACAAAGTTAAAAAAACAAAGTTAAAATAATAAAAAAATGGGGAGAGGCTTATTTTTTTTTTTTTTGGGGGGGGGGGGGTATTGGGGCCCTTGAAGGTTGGGGTCCTTGGTGGTTGGGTACTTTGATAATTAGGATTCTTGATTGTTGAGGTCCTTGGTGGTTGATGTCCTTGATGGTTGGGGTCCTTGATGGCTGGGGATAAAAAAAGTATAAAATATTGAGGGAGGGGCCAATAAAGTTGGGGACAGGGGTATTAGGGCCCTTGTAGGTTGGGGTCCTTGGTGGTTGGGGTCCATGGTGGTTGGGGTCCTTGATGGTTGGAGTCCTTGGTGGTTCAAATCCATAGCCACCTCACTACTTGATTTCTAAGGATTGTACTGGATTTCTAAGGATTGTTCTGGATTTCTATATTAGAATTCTTTTCTCGGCTCCTACGACTTTATTTTTTTTTTAACTTTAGGCATACTCCAATACTAAACAATATTTTATATTAGCCGCACTACTTATTTGGTACTTGTGCATTATAACGACTACAGCCAAGGAGTGAAGCTAGGTTAATCGAATTAATCGATTTGTGAAATGTTGAATATATTCTGATCATATTTTGACACTTAAATAATATGACGCGGTAGTAACTATTCCCTCAGACTTACCTTTAGTTGATAAGCAATTTTAAGCCTTTACCTTATGTACTTTATTTTATGTGATAGTAAACCAAACATCTGATAATATATTTTTTATATTTTTATTCTGTTAGAACTATTTTGGATTTAGTTTGAACGCTTTATAGTATGTAAGAAGTATTTTGGACGTTGTTAGAATTTTTTTTGTGTTCTGTAACAAACATTTTGTGTTTTGCTGCAACTATTTATTATTCTGTTAGAACTATTTTGGATTTGTGTTAAGTAATCTTTGTTTTTTTAGAATGATTTTTTCTCTGTAAGAACTATTTCGGATTTTATTAGAAATTTTTTCTGTTTTATAAGAATTATTTGTGTTTTGTAAGAACTATTTCGGATTTTGTTTGAACTTTTTATGTTTTGTAACAAGTATCTGCATTTTGCAGTTACTATTTTTTTAATCTTTAGAAGTATTTTGGATTTGTATAAACTATTTTTGAATTTTGTAAGAATAATTGTTGTTTTATAGCAACTATTTTTGGTTTTATGAGAAGTTATTTTGCTGTTTAAGATATATTTTTATTTTGTAAGAATTATTTTGGATTTTTTTTAAACTTTTTGTATTCTGTGAGAACTATACTCGATATGGATAGAATATTTTGTGTTGTGAAACATGTTGTTTTTGCAGCAACTATTTTTTATTCTGTTAACACTATTTTCGATTTGTGTAAAGTATTTCTTTTTGTATTTTTTTATGAAAAATCTTGTTTTGTAATAGCTATTTTGGAGTTTATTTGAACTTTTTGTAATGGCAAGAATTATTTGCGTTTTGCATGAACTGTTTCGGGATTGTGCTTGAATGTAAAAACTGTATGATGTAAAAACTATTTGTATTATGTAAAAACTATTCCGAATATTGTTAGATTTTTGGTGTTTCGTAACAAGTATTTTGCATTTTGCAGCCTCTATTTGTCTATTCTATTACAACTATTTTGGATTTGTGTAAATTATGTTTCGTATTTTGTAAGAAATATTTGGGGTTTTGTTAGGAATTTTTGTATTTTGTAAAAGTTGTTTCTCTTTTGTAAGTGGTATCGTGCCACTCTGTTCTCGAGGTCGGATTTTTCATGCCTTGGATCTATTAAACCCCAAGAAAATACTGAAAAATATGATAAAAATATTAAAATATGGAAAATAATCTCTTAAAACTATCAAAATCTCGTTCTATTATCCCTAAAAAATATTCAAAACATGAAGCAGATTTTAAAATATGGAAAATAATTGCTTAAAATCTCAGAATCTAGTATGTATTTAGACGAAAAGGCCCCAAGATATGTGTGTAATCGATTTTGCTCTGCCATTCAGCTCTCGAGATTGAATTTTTTCATGCCCTGAATCTACTAAACCCGGGAAAAATAAAAAAATGTGATAAAAATATATTAAAATTTGGTCAATAATGTTTTAAAACTCTCAACTTTGGCCCTTAAGCCCTAGGAAGTATTAACAAATTGAAAAAAAATGTTAAAATATGAAAAATAATCGATTAAAATCCAAAAATGCTAGTATATCCTTAGTCGAAATGGCCCCCAGATGTTTGTCAATACGCTATCACTGTGTCACTCTGTTCTCGAGGTTGAATTTTTTCATGCCATGGATCTATTAAATCCAGGGGAAATAATGAAAATATGAAAAAAGATATATTAAAATATGATAGATAATCTCTTAAAATTCTCAAACCTCGGCCTATAAGCCCTAGAAAATATTAAAAATATCAAACAAATGTTAAAATGTAGACAATAATCGCTTAAAACATTCCACAGCTGGTATGTTCTTAGTCAAACTGGCCCCAAAATACAATAAAGTAGCTACTGTCGATGGCTAGACATAAAGTACTGCGGGGGCAGCCGCATAAATAATTCTGGAACTGATGGACCTTAGAGTGGAATTGGCGGAATTGGAATCGTTTAATCAGTGAGCAGAAGTGGTGGATCTGAAACTGACGGAACCGGAACTGTGGAATGGGTGGCAGAATCTTTGGAAACATGGTCAGGACTGTAACTGGGCGGGGGGGTGAAACCTTGGGAACTTCTCTTCAAGTTTAAACGTTCGATTTTAGTTGATAAGGTTATTTTTGTAGATAAATGAGTAGGGACCCATTATCCAATCCGACGGGGCACCTCTAATGCCATCTATAACCAGTCTAACTGTACAAGATCACGTGTCACTTTTTAGGCCTTTTTGATGGTTATATTGTTTGTTGGTCACGAGTGTTATGTTATGTTGTTGTTGTTTCATGGTTATGTTATGTTGGTTGGTTATGAGTGTTATGTTGATGTTGTTTCATGGTTATGTTTTGTTAATGGTTATGTGGCTTGATGTTATGTTATATCGATGTTATATTATATTGCTATGTTATGTCATTATGTTGTTATGTTATGTTATGTTGCTGGTTATGTTGTTTCATGGTTATGTTATGTTTGTTGGTTATGACTGTTATGTCGATGTTGTTTTCATGGTTATGTTTTGTTGATTGTTATGTTGTTTGTTGGTTTTGTTGTTTTGTGGTTAAGTTGTTATGTTGATGGTTACGTGGTTTAATGCTATGTTATTTTTACGGTTATGTTATGTTATATTATGTTATGTTGATTCCGTTTCTTAGTTATGATGTTACTTGGTTATGTTATGTTTGTTGCTTATGTTATTTTGTTCGTTTTTTCTATGCCTATTGAATACAGATGGGAGTTTACAACATTGCCAGATAAGAGAGAGTCTAACAGGACGATGTTATTGATCTACTAATGGAACAAGATCGCAGTGGATATAAGGAAAGATTTTTGCAATAGTTGCTATTAGTGTGAGAATAGAATTCAAGGAGTGAGAATAGTCTGACTTTATTCGTTCAGATATATTTGCAATAGTGAGTGGAATGTTTACACTATTAGACGTTGATAGCGGAGTTGGTAGCAGCAGCAATTATACAAGAGCACCAAACATGGCGGTAGAAATCACAAGAGGATCACGGCTTTGTCTTGAATGGGATGAAGTAGATTCAAGATATGCGTTATCATTGAGAAAATTTAAAATGGAGGATCAATTGTGCTTCGCTGCAAAAGTTGATATAGCACATATGAATAGACTTCAAAGTGCTTTGAATGCAATAGTGAAGTATATAGAGAACAATAAGTTGTATCGATAATTGTATATGTGTAATATATTATTGTTGTAATTATACACACACAATAAAATTGTTTTGAAATCGAAAATGTCCCCTTTCTTTTTGTTAGATTTTAGGTTATCGAATATTCTTGAAGAAGAACGAATCATGGTTAGTCTAGAGTCAGCAGTGAGAGTGTTAGGATTAAAAAAATGAATAAATTTGAGAAAGAGAGAATTAGATCGAATCTTGTGATTATGGAAAAACGTTTGATTCTGGATGACGATTTTCTCGAGTTATCTCTTCAACGGAAGATATTCTCTTAGGGAATACCTGACAATATAATGAAAACTTACTCTCCCCTATTGGACTATTGTATGAAGCTTTTACGACGTGACTCAAATGCTTTTACTCAATTTACTGATATATTAATTGAAATAAAGCAGAATAATATCGTGGATATACTTTTGAAAACATTGCCATAGATTCTATGTAGATGGCTACCCCT
This sequence comes from Artemia sp. Qi Xiang Cuo, assembly GCF_049724085.1. Lineage (NCBI taxonomy): Eukaryota > Metazoa > Arthropoda > Branchiopoda > Anostraca > Artemiidae > Artemia > Artemia sp. Qi Xiang Cuo. The sequence continues at coordinate 16,580,439 of NC_142812.1, read as the reverse complement.
TCGAAAGAGGTTATGTAACGTCACAGAATTACTCCTCTTCCATCCCCCTCTGAATTTATCGAATGTGGATCTGTTTCTTTTTAGCTGTGAGAGAGTTGACATCGGAAACCAAAAAATGTTCTATACATGTCCACTATGCATGTACACTCTTGGCAGTTGGTCATCATGTGAGAATTGTACAATTGTTGATGACTATAATGAAAAGTGCAAATTATGCAATCCACGTAAATTACATAGAGGCTATGCAGTACAAATTAAAGACTGTAATTCATGTCTTGAAGAGATTTTTGATTCTCACCCTAGAGGGCAACTATGCTCCAATTGCCACTATGACAAATGTGATCAGTGGGAGAATACTTATCCCGGTATGATTGGAAAGAGCCCCAAACGCGATTTTAGTTTATTTCTACGAGATTGGTATTGTCGTGGTTTTAAATTATTTTGGGAGGAAGAATCATGTTTACGATTCAACTGTTTGGGTAACAATACAATTTGGTTTCTACGTCATCTTTGTGACAACACTGCCTATTATGACTATAAACCTAGTGATTTTTATTTGACTGTTACCGAATGTGATTCACCATTTGAAAATACTGTTTGTAATATTGCTTCAAATAGACAAACTGAATCAAGTGAATTTCACAATAAGATTGTACATAGTATCACTGGATATACAAAGAGATACAATAAGAGTGAAGTTACGTTATACTGTAGAAAGCGTGACCCTGACTTTGCAGCCAATCAAGATCAATATACAGTGAATTCAAATGATCTACCAGCATTAGTGGTTCTCGAAAGGTACCTATACATAGAAGAAGAAGAAATCTAAAGTGTAGAATAAAGACATTATTGTATATATACATTTTTCTTTATTAATAAACAAATTCACATACATTTTTAAGCACTTTACTCATAGGGCACTAAAATGAATATTATACAGGTCTGAGAGAATATTTTCCACCATAAAGTCGTTCATACGTGGATTGTCTATATAAATGTTGAGAAACTGCTTGTAAGTATAGCCGCGACATCTGACCAAGAAAAATAGTAGCACATGGAAACCGTAGCTTTTAGTCCTCAGATCCTGTACTCTCTTCCGATTTAAAATAATAGTTTACCCATTGCTCTCAATATAGTTGCTGATGTCAGGAGTGTAGAATGTATAGGGTAGGCCGAGAGGATCCAAAAATTCAAAGCGTCTTCATAGTTTAAAAGATGCATAAACAATGGCCGGTATTCACGGTCCACGGACTTCTATTAACAATGATTAGGGTATTGTTGGCACCTTGAATTTTTCCAAGGAAGTCCGAGGGCAGACAATAGGATCTGTATTTGGACATGTAGGGGTCCATATTAAATACATTGATTATTTGACTGGTTTTCATGGTGCAAGATCTAGTAGAACACTGCCTTCGGGAGTGATTTCCCAATAGGTTTCAAATTGATTTAGCGAGATTAGTGCAATACTCTCAGGTAATGGGTTGGCAAATTTACAGTCTAAACGCACACTCCCCGTTCGTACTATACTCATATCTTGGGTGCCAGACAGGTCTAGTAAAATAATACCATGTGTTTTAGCGAAAATTTCTTCGGTTATACCATTTTCAAATAGTTGTGAATCATGATCTAGGGTTTGCATTGTCAGCTCATACAATGTCCTATAGGATTTATCAAAAGATAGATTGTAGAGTGGGATTCCATTTACTTTGCAGACAAGTGATGAAAGCCAAAACAGTTCAAATTTATGTGGACAGTCAGTTCACTATCCTATCGCTCTAGCGCTTTTTACAAATGTCAATGTAATTTTTACAGAATTTCGCCATTGATAAAGGTTTAGTCGGTGAAGGTAAGCAAGCCTGTGACAATATGACGTTCATTGGTGATTGTATGAGGGACCAGTAGTTTAATAGTATTTCCACTGGCTCTCAGTTTTTCCACTGCCAAAGCAACAGAACTCATAACTTGTTGTTTTCGTACATTTAGTATTGCCGAGGTGAGGGAGAGAGTTAAATCTGGATTGGCAGCAACTTCTTTTCGCAAAATGTAATCGGATGGAGCAAGTGTCAATTTTATATCAACTTTAATATTAAGTGTTAGCCATTGGGGTATATTATATATTTCATGATATATTTTTCCAACTAGATGTAATTCACTAGTTTTAGCATTTTTAAGTGCATCTGTATTATCAGTATCTGTAATATATTCATATCCATTGGAGGTGCCTCTCAGTTCCTTGTATGACTTGGGTGTCATCAACATGAACTGCATATAGCTTGTATAATTTGAGAGATTGTTGCTTGTGCTCACCAAAGTGCCATTTATGTAGACAATGATTTGACGAAATAAATTATTTAATATACAATTTTCAAAGGATATTTTTATCAGCACGAACTGGCACTGTATTGTCGGATCTCCGGACTTTCATTCGTAAATCTATAAATATCGAAGACATTTCCATAAAGTAGTCTTCATTGGAATAAATTTGAAATTGGATATTATCGGAGAGGGGTTGTCGAGGAGAAAATTGTTCATAGTATCCATGTTTTACACTCACACCAACATTTTATGCATTGAATAGATTTAAAGATGAAGTGATTGAAGGTTGGGAATCCTTATGCGGTAGATATGCCATTATTCAGTCTATGAAAAGAAATCCAGTTTCCATCTAACAATTCTCTTCCTGGGGCTTCTTCTTCTGTTTACTGTGCGTGTCGTCTTTTTCCTTCTTTTCTTTCACAGGGGTTATGTCTTTCGTTGGTGACCTGAGTGGAGACTGATGAGTGGTGCACTGTTTTTCGACCTTTTTAAAGCTTTTCCATTTTGGTGAGATTTCAATTGTTCACCAAGGGTTCACGCACTGGACCTAGGATTTTCTGAAGCACTTTTTTTTTTAAAATCCTTGCCAGAGCTCCAATCGTATAGTAAAGAGGATGCAAAATCTGTCTCAGCCGGTACAATATATTTTCTAGCCAGAGGTAGTGCAGAGCGAAACAGCTTGGTAAACCAACTGCCAAGACCATAGCCAGACATTGATGGGCGACCTTTGTAATAGTCCATTTCATTGCCCAGTTGTCTTGGGCCAAAGTATTATCATATCAGTCAATATCAGGTATGAATACAACTTTTCTATTAGTCATCTTGTTTGTTTTGAACATCGACAACAATGGGTCGAAAATGGCATGTAATCACAGCCAAACCTTTTGATATTGCTAGGGGATCACCTTATTCAGTTCTTAGTGTTAACTGACAGAGTTCCAAATAGGAAGTGTTTACGGGGATACACTGAAGATGCTTTATATTGTAGTGATGATTCTGTTCTTGATTGGTTTTTCGTTCAAGAACTCGTAGGAGGGGGACATTGCTATTGCCAACTCTGGATGTTTCAGCAAATGAAGCGTAGAGAAATATACGAGTGTCCGTGGAGAAGGCAGGCGGGTAGTCAGCAAAAATAAAATTAGTGTTTCCAGCACTTTTACCATTGATTATATTGAGCTTAAAGCCAAGAACATCTTTTAGATTATCATTGAAAAAAACCTTCTCATCGCCAATGGGTGAAATAATGTAGATCTTGCCCTCTTCCTTTGAATAGTTGAAATGAAAAGCTCCTTTTTTACGAGCGGAAATTCTTTTATTGATAAAATGACATAAATCATTCATACAGGTGAGTTCTTTGTAGGTTAATTCAATATATGGATAATACATCCAATTGATCATTTGAATTTTATACTGTTTACTATCGGGTGGTGGCAGCAAATCATGGGGTCTAATTTTTATATCATATTTGCGATCTTTTCTCAGGATGTCATATGTATTTTTGAGAATACAGTCGACAAGAGCCACTTCATACGCACCGTCGAATTTGATAGTTGGGGAGAGTTTCGGCCAAAAATCAGTTGTTCTATTCAAATCATTGTAGAGAGGATCAGAAACATTGGACATGAATGTCACAAAGAAATCATTGAGCATTGTTAATGTCTTCAACTGCAACCCAAGAATCAAAATTGGAGTTGTATCCTAGCCAACGAACAAGCAACTGTTTCTTGCCCCTACGAGTACGACTCTTTAATATCTTTTCAATTTGATAAATTTCACTACTGTTTCTAACTTTTTGTAGTTCATATTCAAAAAACCGCTGAGGTTCTCATCATCTTTGGTGTCTCGCAGCCGATATGTCGTGGGTTCAGTGTATAGCATTTTGGAAACTTTAAAAAGTTCAGGGCTCCATGAATAATTCCCCTTTTCAAAAATATTGGTGGTTCTATTAATTCGAAAAGTATCGCCAACATTGAATTTTTTCTTCACATTTTTTTGTTGTTGTTTTTTCACTGGAATATTGCTTTAGGAAAGCAACAAATGTATTTTCACCGCAATGAGCTTCCTGAGGGCTAGCACCGGACAGGGATCGATGTGGTCGTTGGTTATATATTTGTATGATTTTATCTAAATCATGAATAAAAGCAGCAGTATTTTTAAAAGCAGTATATTAATAAAAGCATGCAATATCTTAAAATTAATAAACGAATCGTTCTTATCAATCGTTCAGCCAATGCAGCCCTTATCGGACTGTGACTATGATAGATCTTTGTATTATATTTCAGTAGAAAATTTTGCACATGAGGATTAACAAATAAACTACCGAGATCTCATTGAATTTTTCTACATAAATCCTGTTCAAGAATACTTTCTAAAGCCTGAGCAACTTCAACACCTCTCTTTGATCGCAATGGAATGGCATATGCACAGCGAAAAAAGACACTGATTGCCACTTGAATATATTTGTAGGGTGTATTGTGATGCAGTTGAATCGCGTCTAGAGTTAAAAGATCAGTTTGCAAAATATGCAGAGGGAAAAAAGCCTTAGTTTGTCGATATTGTTTGCCACGAAGCCTACGATTCCGATGCAGTGTGTAACTCCGCTCATTTTCTAGATACTCTTTTGCATTTTTGAATGTACTGCCACCTATGTCAGAGGCAGCTTTAGAAAGCGTTGTGGGGGAGCTTAGACTTCCCACTTCACCGATATTTTCATAGACATGTTTCAAAACTTCGTCCATTTTGAATGCAAACACGTAGTGTAATGTCCACTCCCCTTTTGCACACTGGAGGGTGGTGCTTTTGACAATGAATTGAAATCAATACGTCTTCGCTTTTGTCTAGCTGTCGTTATCATCGTTGGTTTTATCAAATCATTGCTGCTGCTACTAGGAGTGCTAGTATTTTCCAAGATTGATTTATAATCTTCTTCTTTTTCTTCTATTATTGGCAGTAAAAAAGCTTCTTCTTCTTCTTCTTCTATTATTGGCAGTAAAAGCGTAAAAAGGCTACCGCCCGCTTGATGGAGACGTTTTCTTTTAAAAATTTTTCCTTTGTTTTTGCAAGCCAAGGCACGTACAGTGGAACGATTTTGCTTTGTCTGTTGTCTAAAACCTTCTGGCAAGTGTACATTGCCCTCAGTTAAATTTAAACAAAGTTCAGATATTAGATTAATAAATTCTTTGTCAACACCATGTTTGAGTATGGCCTTCCTGAATGGGGGTTTTGAACCGCCTAGAACGGAAAATAAATGCCGTTGTTCGTGTAGTTTCTTCAATGTCATGATGGCAACTAATAGTCTTTTCTACTGTTCACCGGAAGATATACAGTAATTTCTTTGTCGAAAATATCTGTGACTACACGTAGATCCTTGGGAGTATTCTGATTAAGATCTAGCAAAATGTACCCATAGGGCTTGTTTGTCGCCTGGCTGTTCGCTGAAATCAGAAATTGGAGGGCACCTGGATATATTTGCTTATTGAGAGTAATTAGAGACCAAGAATCACGAACAACTCGGTAGATAATATAGATGGTGCAATTCAAAGCAAGGGTTCTCATGCACTTGCTCTGACGAAACAGATTGTGTAGAACTAGGGTTATGGAATTGTGTTCATGATGAGAGCGAACTGTAAATAGTTGTGGCATTTCCTGTGAGAACTGTTCAATTGATTCAGCTAAATCATCAATAATCAGCCATGAGTTTGGTTCAATACTATTGAAAACGCTAATTCCCCGTATGAATTGTATTTGCATGGATGTGGCAGTGGCAATAGCTTTTATTTGATCGTAGGACTCTTGGCAAATACTATAGAAATAATAAATTTTCTTTGGTTTTTCCAAAAACTTTTATTACAATTTTAAATTATTTTAGCTAAAAGTGTCGTTTTGCCTGACATTGAAGGGCCACACATAAACAACCTGAATGGTGTTTTAAATTGATACATACTGCCGCTATTGACAGCAGTCAGACTACAAATTACTGTAAATCAAAATTTTCTAATGAATGAATAATTATTTTCCCTTAGATCTACCTAGTATGTTATTCAATAACAAGAACAACAAAAACATATTTTTTTAATTTATTGACAAAAACAACTTAAAATACAGCAAGAACTACAATAGCACACACTATTTGTACAACAATAGCAACAGAACAACATTTTTCATTTATTGACAAAAAAATTAAAATACAACACGAATAGCAGCAGAGTTGAACACTACGACTAAAATATTAGAGACCTGACAATTGACAACATTTAAAAGATCTCCCCCCACACCTTCGGGGCTGAAGGCCGCGGGCCGAAGGCCAGCTGCGGGCGGGACCTCCCCCCGGAACCGCGCGGAAAACGGAAAAACAAACTCTGTATACAATAGCCGCTGCTGCAAAATGATGATGATTTTAATTGTTGTTGCCCCACCCGCCCACCAAGTCCTTTTTTTGTGAATTTAAGTTAACTTATCCAGACCGAGTTGGTTTCGATAGTCCACACATTCAACTCGATCTGAAATTCGATAGTGACCGTCGGGGAGTACTTTTACACCATTCTCAAGCACATAGATCTTGTCGGTTATGCATGACATGGAATTTTTTCCCACTCTAATAGTGGAGTTCCTATACTGTAGAGAGTGAATTGCTAGCACTTTTGCTCTTGGCATTAGACAACTGTCCACACAGTTTCTGTAGACACTCATGTCGAAATTATTTTCTACAAAGTGTGTAGGCACCCCTTTGCACGCCTGCTTTATATTCTTGCCGTGTGTTCCCACACAGTAAACTTTAGGAACAGGGAACACCCCTCTGGCTATTAAATCACTCTCCGTCTCCGATTTTAACATTAATAGTTTATTGGGGGCCTGGCGTTTCACCAACTCGTGGTAGATGCTCTCATTCCAATCAGTGTAGTCCATCCACAAGCTGATATGCACCCCATTTTCCAAATCGTTTAATAAATTCCCGGTTTTAACTTTTAACAAAAGAGAATCTGTGTCCCCATAGTAAACTTGAACCTTCCCTCCGTTGACCACTGTACCTTGCACACATTGTAAAAGAACGATAACATGAGTTTTTTGGAAATTTCAAGTACTGAACTACCCACCGCAGTATTCTTATTCAGGACAACATTTCTCTTTTTTCTGTGTAGAAGAACCATATTCGGCTCTAAACTCGTGAATGTTGTAAAATTTGGATCGGCGATAATTCGTGCACATTCTTTGGGGCATGTTACGACGTCACAACGTGATCTGTTTCGTACGCTTTCACACATTTTTCTAAAAGCTGAATTTAAAATAAGTTTATACATTTCTTTTTCGACTTTATTTTTTGTCTGTGAGCGTTTACTGATAAAAGTGGCAATAGACGCTTTCAAGTAGGGTTTCTGATTGAATTGCAGGGCCCTGTGTATTTTTGTGACCCTGAAATCATTGATCACCATCCATCACATTAGGACTCGGTGAACAACAATATTCTGTTTCGGGTTGTGACGTGCAAAAACTTTCTGCTTGGAGGGGGTTCAATGCATGCCCATATTTTTGACCAAAGATCGTTTGTATGAGCTCACAGAATCTTTGGCCACATGTCTATTCATGCACGGAAAACAAAATCTTTTACTGTCTCCTGAAGTTCCACTGGTATATGTCCGTCAATTTCAAAGAACCATCCTTGTGGACCATTTTCCTCGACAGTGTAAATGTTGGAGATGAAACAAGGATTTTAAATCCAATCGTAAATGCCACATGGTAAACAGTAGTGATACATTGCCTAGGAGTACAATGAGTTCATGTCAAGAAAAACTACATTGGACTTTACACCATCAGCAGAGTTCTGGCCAGTTGGATACGTTGTTAGGACTCGATCCCCATGAAAAACATATCCCCCTCTCATTGATCTTTCTGAAACTAGGTGTTGATCCACATCGGTGATCATCCCTATTTCCTCCCTACTAATTTTTACAATTATGTCCATGACGAGGTACGGTGTTGAAAAATAATAGCCAATGTCTAGCCCGAATTCTGAATAAATTTTATCTGTATTTTTGCAGACAAAATCCAAAAGAGTTAACACATCACTGACCAAGTACATTCTACAATAATCCCAATCATTTTTACAATTACCCTTAGCCCATACCCTCTTAGCAAATTAATAGTCCTCGTCAGTGCAGCCACTATTGGTAAGTGGATTATAGAATGCATCGATGGGAGGGAGTTTCTCCTCAATAACCGTGCACCATAGCAGTAATATTCAAATGCATATATACCTTTACAAGTCAATAATTCATACATTTCACTGTCTGCAAAGCGCTGTTTAAGCTGAGGGAAACTATCAAAATTGTCACTTTTCTGCACTTGAATGAGTTGGCTGAGAACCTTTTGGAAAAAACTGTATGAATCTACAAAACGGATTTTATTCCAGCACGTATGCCCATTATCCACTGCCTGCCATTTCAACTCTAAAAGCACTAGCTTCTCAGCAGATTTGGGGATAATATTTTAGGTAAATGAGTCATTTACCCATGGACTATCTGCTCCCCCTCCTTCCCTGTGCATACGTGCCAAAGCCGGTAAAATAAATTTCAAATTATAATTTGAATTGTGAGTGAAAACCGGTATAAAAAACTGCTGGCTTACATTCACATTGCACGATTGGTGCGCCACACCAAGAAAATTACAACCCCCCGAAGATATTTCCTGCCACAAGTGATCATGGTCGCAGACTTTCTCCTTCCCCCCTCTAGTCTTTTCCCCCCTAGTCTCTTTCCCCTTAGTCCCCTCTTCAAATTCCCCCTTACAATCCCAGCATATTTTCTTATTTTTAATGACCAGGCGAATCTCTACTGACAATATTATTGGGTAGTGGGTATTTCTCAAACGGGAAATAGCTCCATTTGCAGTGACAATTAATTTATTCAATGCTTTGATCATGAAATCATCCTCGTCCAATGTTTTGACATAGTGTTAAAGCTGTCTCTTTGTGCGTGGGCATAGGAAGCTACTATGGCTTGATATTCTTTGATACGATTCGGAAATTGGGGGTCATTGATATCCACCAGCTTAGCCTCACAATCCAAACATATTTTATTGCTTTGCAGGAGCGTATTCTGAAAATTTTTAAAACTTAAAATTGCACGGTCACCCGAAACTGTTTCCACTGATTGATAGCTATGTATTTTACAATGTAACATGTGATTTTGTAGCTTTAAATCACTACGAAATCTAGACAGGCACACTGGGCAGTAAAAACATACCCCAAATTCCTTACCCCCCCAGAACCCAACTAATATCCGTAATAGGATTGAAATGGCCAATTGAATTGGGCACACTAGGCGGTGTGTACAACAACCAAACCCAGTGTTTCACCGATTCAATCAACGGGCCCCTTACTGGCAATATTACACCCTTTTTATTAGAACGCACAACCTCTTGGAATTCCGTTTCATACTGGAGCACAGTAACACCGATATTTAAATGTGCATATGCCTGTTCAAAAATATCTATTGCCATGAGAGTTACCGGAAATTTTTCCGCTAAACAAGAAAAATCTACTGGGGGAAAATCAGACCCCTCCTTCCCATGCACGGCCCAGTAGTGCAAATTTTTCTTTGTAGCATCATCTGCTAGAGGTTGGAAAGCCGATATGAGGAAAGTTTACATGAAACATTTTTGACTTGTTTTGAAACAGATTTGTTGAACACCCTGATATCCTTCTAAATCAGGATTATATTTTAAAACTGTACCCGTGTCCCTATGCCTCCCTCTTAATATAAAATCTAATTTAAATTTACATATATTTACACTTAAATTTTTAACAAATAAACCACTGACCTGCTTCCATTCTCATTAGAATTTTCGAGAAGAGTGATTATATTCTCGACCCATTGCATAAATAGAGTATCGTAATTTTCCAAATGAGGAAACACTACCAACATCTCAGTGTTTACATGATGGTCATACACCTCACTATGACTCTCATCTAGATAAAATATTTTTAAAACAATTGAGGCTTTGATACTGTACCGACCCCCCACACCTGAATCTGGTTTTCTACAAGTACACTAATTTTTTCTACATGTTCATGAACGATATAAATGGGGTATGTTATAGAATTTCCCCCCATAAGTGTATTAAACGGATCACTAAATTTTGCAGTAAAAACGGCTATTGTATTCAATATCGAATTTCTTGTTGAAATTCCGGTAGCGACGAGAATTGTGTATCATTACCACCTTCCCCTTGTATATCATCATTAGCTAAATCCTCTCCCCCTGTGTATCACTATCTAAACCCCCTCCCCCACTTTGTTCAATAATAGGGCTGGTCCGTGGAGTAAAATCTCCCAGTTCACTTAGCATACCCTCGAGTGTATCTGGGCCGAGTGTATCTTGGCAGATGTGAGAATCTGCCAAGGCCATTTGTTCTTCAATTATACTTGGTTGAACTGGGACGATGTCCATTAAATCAGTGGGGGGAGGGTTCTCATCTAACTCTTTGGAAAAATTATCTAAAATTTGCATTGTATTCCGGCTCAACCACGGAAAATCACCCTCTGAAGTAACTGCATTGCCTTGTTCAGCTGTACTAGCGTCTACATCTAAATAATTATTCAATAAATTGTCAATAAATCCGTGTCAGAAGGTATATCGTCTAAATTAACTCTATCATCACCATAACACTCCCGTAAGGACTTACCGTATTGTTCGAGATCTTGTTCGTCGATAGCTGGTGTTTCAGTGACCTGATCGTCTTGAAACACTATTGGTGGTTCAATTTGGATCATTTCATGACTTGTTTCTTCAGCTGGAGGGGATGGTAGTGCAGATAGAACCGATGTAACCTATAACGAAACAACCACTTAATTTCAAGGTGTATAAAACACCCTATTTTTTTTAAAGTAGTGACTATATTTTCATATCATTTAAAACATTTGCTTAAAAAACACGCTTAGTAGTAGTAGTAGTAGTAGTAGTAGCAGAAGCAGTAGCAATATTACTATCTGTGTGCACATAGTACCATTTGGATAGTTCACTGTCCCCCTTAACAACTCTATATATATCCTGAAAGTTTCACTTTAATACCCCCTATGTATTACTGTTATATCATATTTACAACCTAAATAAACAAAGTAGGTTCTGATTTTTTCCAACATTCCCTGAAAGTTTCATCTTAATACTCTTTATCTGGTTTGGAAAACCCAGGATCTTACTTGCCCCCCTTTGCCACATCGAAAAAATTTTTAAAAACTTACATTAAGATCTGCAGCTTGCATGTTGAGGGCTGAAGGAGGCTCATTCTCGCCTTGTATGGAGGGCGTTGGTCTTGAAGGCCCCGGCAACGCTTGATAGGGGGTGGACGGAGAAGCAACGTCACAGCCATGTATAGGCAGGGTAAACTGCATATACATGCAGTGATGTCATGACCTTGCACGAATTAGGCAGGCAGAGCTGGCCTGGAAGGAGCTGAAGGTCTTGGCCAACGGCCAAACTGGACAACTGATGTCCTCAAAGGGGTTTTATCAGTTGTTCTCACCCTCTTGTTGGATGGGGGACATTGCTCAAAATTTTTCTTAAAAAGATATTACATTTTAGTTTTTCATTTAGCGAAAAACCGGGAATTATGGGGTGGGGGGGATAAATTGTCAAATTTAAATAATTACTAGACTACAAACTCATAGCATAACTTTCGATATGTTATAAGCTCAAGAAACAGGGGGTATTTAGATATAGACTTGTTAATACAGTTCCAGCATATAGGCTTTAAATTAGATGAAAAAATGTTCGTTAACCAAGTAAATAGGCTTAAAATTTGCGATCAGAGGTAAAAATGCTAGCCAATTTACACTTATTATAGACTTCATGCAACCCCACTCCCCTAAATTAAAGACATTGCTTTCTAGCCTTGTACATCAAAGTTAAAAACCATAGTCTTCACGCTCTCCCCCCTGAGAATATAAAAGAAACTTTATCGAAAGAAAGGTATAGAATTAAATAATAGACACTAGTAAAGCTAGAAAAAGGAATAATGGCTCTCGTTTTCCCGCGAGACATTTCAAGATGTACCTAAAAATATGCACTCTAAATGGCTGTTAGCATCCCCCCGCCTTTTACATACTTTCCATGTCCTAAAGATCTGATAGGCATTAATTTGCAGATAGTTAATTCCCCTCTTTTATACAACATAGAATTACGCAAAGCATTGAAACCTCACAAGCTTAATTAACAGCAATCTCTTTCCAACCGAATGTTGTTTAAGAAGCTCCCCTCTTGCTGGAGATTACAGCCTTCATCACATACAGTTTTTTCTAGACTGCAAAGAGAGCCGATTCTATTTTGATGGTTTTAAACGCATGATAGAGAAATAAAAGTGTTTGGGCAAAATAATTATTTTTCGAACGAATTAATTGATGATAAATGATGGGAGGAGGGGGGAGGGTTTACGCAGTGGAAAAAACAGTGTATTTTGAAACAAAGTATAAAGTTGTTTGTTTTTTTTTGGGGGGGGTATACCCTGAATTTGAATATATTGGGGGGGGCGGACTACAAAAAATGATTTTATTTGTAAAAAAAAGAAAATTTACTAAACAGAACTAACATTATAAATTTGTGTAGCTATAACTTCTAAATCCACAGTATTCGTTGTTTGCTCCATTATGTCTTGAAGCGATATGTTACTTTAACCAGAAAGCGTGATCATTATAAACAAAATCTCAAGGTTAAATTGTGATGTAAGAGAAACCTTACATAAATCCATTGACCTAGAAATAGGTGTCAATGATCTTGTCCCGTTAGACTCGCTCTTATCTGGCAATGATGTAAACTCCCGTCTGTATTCAATAGGCATAGAAACATCTCTGATTTGCCTAGAAAAAGGTACATAATCCTGTTCCGTTAGACTCGCTCTTATCTTGCAATGATGTAAACTCCTGTCTGTATTCAATAGGCATAAAAATATCAAACAATATAACATAACCAAAAAACATAACAGAACCAAGAAACAACATAACTAACAAACAGCATCAACATAACATAATATAACATAACATAACATTAAACCACATAACCATCAACATAACAACATAACCACCAAACAACAAAACCAACAAACAACATAACCTTCAACAAAACATAACCATGAAACAACATCAACATAACAGTCATAACCAACAAACATAACATAACCGTGAAACAGCATAACCAGAAACATAACATAACATAATATAACAACATAACATAGCAACATAACATAACATGAATATAACATAACAACAAACCACATAACCATCAACAAAACATAACCATGAAGCAACATCAACATAACACTAATAACCAACAAACATAACATAACTATGAAACAACATCAACATAACATAACACTCATAACTAACAAACAATATAACCATCAAACAGGCCTAGAAACAGACACGTGATCTTGTTCATTTAGACTGGTTATAGATGTCAGCAGAGGTTATAGATGGCCCTACTGAAATTGGTAAAAAGGGCTTAGGAATGATAGTTTGTACCAGAAGGTCTAAGGGCCTGCTAAAACGTGCCGCGGTGGCGTGAAGAACCACGGGGCATCACGAAGCGGTTGGCTTACGAAAACACGAATCAATGAATTTAAAGCATATTTTTTATCAAGAAAATATTTGAAAAATGCTTTAATAATGATAATATGTATCAAAGAGACGTAACAGGCCAGCCAAATGATGGGCATGAATTGACATGGTGTATCACGAAGGGTTTCGCTAGCGAAAACACAAACCAATGGATTCAAGGTATATTTTTTTATCAAGAAAATATCTGAAAAGTGTCTTAGGAATGATGATATGTATCACAGGGATGTCACGGGCCAGAGACGTATTGCCAAGGTAACGTGAATTGACATGATTTGTCATAAGGGGATGGCTTGTGAAAACAAAACCAATGGATTTAAAGCATATAGTTTTTTCAAGAAAATGTCGTAAAACTGCCTTAGGAATGATAATATGTATCACGAGGGGATGGCTTTCGAAAATTTAAACCAATAGATTTAAAGCATGATCTTTATTATGAAAATATCTGAAAATGCCTTAGAAATGATAATATGTACCACAGGGATATCACGGGCCAGCCACATGTTGCCACGGAGGTGTGAATCGATAGGGTGTGTCAGAGGGGATGGCTTGCGAAAACATCAACCAATGGATTTAAAGCATAATTTTTATCAACAACATATATCTAAGAAACGCCTCAGGAATGATAATATGTATCACAAGGATGTCACGGACCAGTCAAATTTTGCCAAGGTAGCTTGAATTGACATGGTGTATCACGAGGGGATGGCTTGTAAAAATAAAAAGCAATGGATTTAGGGCATGATTTATATCAAGAAAATGTCTGGACATGCTTTAGGAATGTTAATAGGTGCCATAATTTGCAAGGTGCCAGCCATAGTATCAGTAGTGTAGCTATAACAGTTTCAGGAGGGCAGGTAGCCAATCATTCCAGGAGGGCAGTACCCATACCATACAAGCACACAGTACCCCCTTACTGTGTCAATTAAAGGTACGGGGCAGATGGGAAATTACTGTGTCAATTAAAGATACGAGGGTGGTACCAAATTACTATGTCAATTAATGGTACGGGGCAGATAGGAAATTACTGTAACAATGAAATGTAGCAGACAGATAGGACATTACTGTATCAACTAAAGAGACTGGACAGGTATATGGATGTTTTATGTTTATGGATTTTTATTGTTCATTGTATTGGTATTATATTTCATGTTTTATTGTATGGGAGTCTGATTGTTATTACAGAGATGGTTTTTTGATATATGGCTGTATATGCGTGTTACTGTATGATTGATTATACGTATTATTATATGGTTGGTGTTTTATTTAATGTTTTTTTTGTATGGATGTTTTATTGTATGGATATATGGTTTTTCAATCATCATTCCAACGGGGCTTTCCCCTTGCATTCCAACGGGGCAGTATGGTTGGTGTTTTATTTAATGTTTTTTTTTTGTATGAATGTTTTATTGCCCCTGTATTCCGATGGGGCAGTATGGTTGATGTTATATTTAATGTTTTTTTTTATATGAATGTTTTATTGTATGGATATATGGATTTTTATTTTAATAGTTTTTTATTGATGTCATTTTATTGTACTCTAATGAAGATATTTTTCTTTTCCAATGATACGATTTTTTACATTCTAAGGATTTTCCCATTGATTTTTATGAAATTTATGTTTGATGTAGGAATCGAACGTGAGACCAGTGATTTCCTAAGGTAAAAGAATGACACGTTAATCGTGATACTATTTTTTACTTTCTATGTATCTTCCCATTGATTTTTATGATATTTGTGTTTGATGTAGGAATCGAACGCGAGACCATTGATTTCCAAAGGTAAAAGAACGAAACGTTAATCGACTAAGCCAACAAGCCATTGAACATATTATGATTTTAGAAATACATCTAATGCATTTTTTCTTGGACACTGCCCAACTTATTTTAAGCGTCACAATATCGTAACAAGTTCATTCCATTGAACTGGATCAAGTTCAAGCACATTCGATTTATCAATTGGATTTTTGATAGGTGTTAAAAGTAACCTGTTTCGGGGCATTTTTATGGCATCATCGTGAGAATATGCATACCACGATGATTTGAGATGCATACTAGACAAACAGTTTCTTCTGATGCTTGGGCCCCAAGTCCTATCCCTATCCGTCAACCCTATCCCTACACCCTCCCTTGTTTGACATCTCTTAGAATGACATGAAAAATACTTAAAACAAAAAATTCACATTTAATTGGAATAAGCAAACACCCACCCAGACACACAGGCAAAAAGAGTGAGAGAGACAAAAACACATACAAATACGTAGATTCAGACACACCATCTGAGAAAGACATGCATTTGGAATAAGCAAACACCCGCCCAGACATACAGGTAACAAGAGCGAGAGAAAAAAAACACATACAAATACGTAGATTAAGACACACAAACTGAGAAAGACATGCATTGGAATAAGCAAAAACCCGCCCAAACACAAAGGCAAAAAAAGTGAGAGAGATAAAAACACATACAAATACGTAGATTCAAACAGACATACTGAGAAAGACATGCATTGGAATAAGCAACACCCGCCCAAACACACAGGCAAAAAAGAGTGAGAGAGACAAAAAAACATACAAATACGTAGATTCAGACACATAAACCGAGAAAGACTAGCATTGGAATAAGAAAACACCCGCCAAGACACACAGCCAAAAAGAGTGAGAGAGACAAAAACATACAAATATGTAAATTCAGACACACAAGCTGAGAAAGACATGGATTGGAATAAGCAGACACCCACCCAGACACACAAGGAAAAATAGTGAGAAAGACAAAAAAACATACAAATACGTAGATTCAGACTTATAAACTGAGAAAGACATGCATTGGAATAGGCAAATACCCGCCAAGACACACAGGCAAAAATAGTCAGAGAGACAAAAACACATAAAGATACGTAGATTCAGACACACAAACCGAAAAAGACATGCATTGGAATAAGAAAACACCTGACCAGACACACTAGCAAAAAGAACGAGAGAGACAAAAACACATACAAATACGTGCGAGAGAGACAAAAACACATAAAAATGCTTATATCCAAATATACAACCCGAGAAAGACATGCATTTGAATAATGAAAAATACGCACAAACACCTGGGTTAAGATAGTGCGATGATTCTAATCACTTAGAAATACGTAGATTGAGACAAACAAACAAAGAAAGACATGCATTGGAATAAGCAAACACCCGCGGAGACACAGGCAAAAAGAGTGAGCGAGACAAAACACATACAAATACGTAGATTCAGACATACAAACCGAGAAAGACATGCATTGGAATAAGCAAACATCCGCCCAGACACACAGGCAAAAGGGGTGTGAGAGACAAAAAAACATACAATTACGTCGATTCAGACCAATAAACCGAGAAAGACATGCATTGGAATAAGCAAACACCTGCCCAGACACACAAGCAAAAAGAATGAGAGAGACTAAAAAACATTCAAATACGTAGATTCAGACACACAAACCGAGAAAGACATGCATTGGAATAAAACAACAACCACCCAGACACACAGGCAAAAAAGAGTAAGAGAGACAAAAACAAATACATATACATGGATTCAGACACATAAACCGAGAAAGACATGCATTTGAATAAGCAAACACCCACCAAGACACAAGGGCAAAAAGAGTGAGAGAGACAAAAACAAATATATTTACGTAAATTCAGACACACAAATGAGAAAGACATGCATTGGAATAAGCAAACACCCACCCACACACACAGGCAAAACGGTGAGAGAGACAAAAACACATAAAAATACGTAGATACAGACACACAAACCGAGAAAGACATGCATTGAAATAAGCAAACACCCGCCCCAGAAAGACAGGCAAAACGAGTGAGAGAGACAAAAACACATAAAAATACGTAGATTCAGACACACAAACCGAGAAAGACATGCATTGGAATAAGCAAACACCCGCTAAGACACAGAAGCAAAAAAAGTGAGAGAGACAAAAACACATACAAATAAGTAGATTCAGACATAAAAACAGAGAAAGGCACGCATTGAAATAAGCAAACAACCGTCCAGGCACACATGCAAAAAGAGTGAGAGAGGCAAAACACATACAAATACGTGTTAGAGAAACAAAGCACATCCAAATACGTGGATTCAGACACATAAACCGAGAAAAACAAGCATTGGAATAAGCAAACCCCCGCCCAGACACACAAATAAAAAGAGTAAAAGAGACAAAAACACATGTGAAAATGTAGATTCAGACACAAAAACCGAGAAAGACTTGCATTGGTATAAGCAAACACCCGCCGAAACACACAGGCAAAAAGAGACAGAGAGAAAAAAAGACACAAAAATATGTAGATTCAGTCACCAAAGCTGAGAGAGACTTGCACTGGAAAAAGTAAACAACCACCCAGACACACTGGCAAAAAGAGTGAGAGAGGCAAAAACACATACAAATATGTGTGAGAGATACAAAAATACATACAAATACATGGATTCAGACATATAGACCGAGAAAGACATGAATTGGAATAAGCAAACACCCGCCCAGAGACACAAACAAAAAGACTGAGAGATACAAAAACACATACAAAAACGTTGTTTCAGACAAACAAACCGAGAAAGACATGCAGTGGAATAAGCAAACACCCGCCCAGACACACAGGCAAAAAGAGTGAGAGAGACAAAAACACAAACAAATACGTAGATTCAGACCCACAAACCGAGAAAGACATTCATTGGAATAAACAAACACCTGCCCAGACACACAAGCAAAAAGAATGAAAGAGACTAAAATACATGCATATACGTAGATTCAGACATACAAACCGAGAAAGACATGCATTGGAATAAGCAAACAACCGCCAACACACACAGGCAAAAGAGTGAGAGAGACAAAAAACACATACAAATACGTAGACACACAAACCAAGAAAGACATGCATTGGAATAAGCAAACACCCGCCCCAGACACACAGGGAAAAAGAGTGAGAGAGACAAAAACACATAAAAATACGTATATTCAGACACACAAACCGAGAAAGACATGCATTCTAATAAGCAAACACCCGCCCAGACACACAAGCAAAAAGAGTGAGAGAGACGAAAACACATACAAATACACAGATTCAGACAAACAAATCGAGAAAGACATGCATTGGAATAAGCAAACACCCGCCCAGACACACAAGCAAAAAGAGTGAGAAAGACAAAAACACATACAAAAACGTAGATTCAGACACAGAAACCGAGAAAGACATGCATTGAAATAAGCAAACACCCACCCAGACAAACAGGCAAAATGAGTTAAAGACGCAAAAACGAATACAAGTGCGTGTGAAAAAAACAAAAACAAATACAAATACGTGAATTTAGACACATAAACAGAGAAGGACATTCATTGGAATAAGAAAACACTTACTCAGACTCAAAGGCAAAAAGACTGAGAGACACAAAAACACATACAAAAACGTAGATTCAGACACACAAACCGAGAAAGACATGCAGTGGAATAAGCAAAAACCCGCCGAGACACACAAGCAAAAAGAGACAGAGACACAAAAACACATACAAATACGTAGATTCAGTTTCACAAACTAAAAGAGACATGCTTTAGAATAAGCAAACATCCGCCCAGACACACAAGCTAAAATAGTGAGAGATACAAAAACGCACACAAATACATTGATTCAGTCACACAAACCGAGAAAGACATACATTGGAATAACCCAACACCCGCCTAGACACACTGGCAAAAAAAGTGAGAGAGACAAAAACACATACAAATACGTAGATTCAGACATACAAACCGAGAAAGACATGCATTGGAATAAGCAAACACCCGCCCAGACACACAAGCAAAAAGAGTGAGAGACACAAAAACACATACAAAAACGTAGATTCAGTCACACAAACCGAGAAAGACATGCATTGGAATAAGCAAACACCTGCCCAGGCACAAAGGCAAGAAGAGTGAGAAAGACAAAAACACATACAAATACACAGATTCAGACATACAAACCGAGCAAGACATGCATTGGAATAAGCAAACACCTGCCCAGACACACAGGCAAAAAGAGTGAGAGAGACAAAAACACATACAAATACGTAGATTCAGACCCACAAACCGAGAAAGACATGCATTGGAATAAACAAACACCTGCCCAGACACACATGCAACAAAGAGTAAGAGAAACAAAAACACATACATTTACGTAGATTCAGACACACAAAGGAGAAAAACATGCATTGGAATAAGCAAACACCCGCCAACACACACAGGCAAAAGAGTGAGAGAGACAAAATCACATACAAATACGTAGACACACAAACCGAGAAAGACATGCATTGAAATAAGCAATCACCCGCCCAGACGCACTTGCAAAAAGAGTGAGAGAGGCAAAAACGATTACAAATACGTGTGAAAGATACAAACACATACAATTACGTGGATTTAGATATATAAACCGAGAAAGACATGCATTGGAATAAGCAAACACCCGACCAGACACATAAGTAAAAAGACTGAGAGACACAAAAACACATACAAAAACGTAGATTCAGACACACAAACTGAGATAGACATGCAGTGGAATAAGCAAAAACCCGCCGAGACACAAAGGCAGAAAGAGACAGAGAGACAAAAACACATAAATATACGTAGATTCAGACACAAATAATAAAAAAAACATGCATTGAAATTAGCCCCAACCCGCCCAGACAAACGAGCAAAAAGAATGTGGCACACAAAAACACATACAGATACGTAGACTCTGTCGCACAAAAAGAGTTCGGCGTGCATTGGTAATGGCGAGTACTCACCCTGAAACACAAGCAAAAAGAGTGAAAAAGACAAAAACACATACAAGTACGATGAGTTGGACAAAAGTACCATAACCAAAATTCCTTAGTATACGCACACACCCGCCCAGACACACAGGAAAAAAGTGTGAGAAAAAAACATACAACTACGTAGATTCAGACATAAAAACCGAGAAAGACATGCATTGGAATAAGCAAACACCCGCCCAGACACACAGGCAAAAGGAGTGAGAGAGACAAAAACACATTCAAATACGTAGATTCAGACACACAAACCGAGAAAGATATGCATTGGAATAAACAAACACCTTCCCAAACACACAAGCGAAAAGAATGAAAGAAACTGAAAAACATGCAAATACGTAGATTCATACACAACAACTTAGAAAGACATGCACTGGAATAAGAAAACACCCACCAACACAAACAGGCAAAAAAGAGTGAGAGAGACAAAAAACACATACATTTACGTAGATTCTGACACACAAACGAGAAAGACATGCATTGGAATAAGCAAACAACCGCCCCCACACAGGCAAAAGAGTGAGAGAGACAAAAACACATACAAGTTTGTAGACACACAAACCGAGAAAGACATGCATTGGAATAAGCAAACACCCGCCCAGACACACAGGCAAAAACAGTTAGAGAGACAAAAATACATACAAATACGTAGATTCTGACACATACATTGAGAAAGAAATGCACTTAAATAAGCAAACAACAGTCCAGATATAGAGGCAAAATGACTTAGAGAGGCAAAACACATAAAAATGCGTGTGAGAGAGACAAAAACACATACAAATACGTGGATTCAGACACATAAATCGAGAAAACAATGCATTGGAATAAGCAAACACCCGCCCAGACACACAAGCAAAAAGACTGAGAGACACAAAAACACATACAAAAACGTTGTTTCAGACAAACAAACCGAGAAAGACATGCAGTGGAATAAGCAAACACCCGCTTAGACACATAAGCAAAAAGAGTGAGAGAGACAAAAACACACACAAATACGTATATTCAGTCACACAAACCGAGAAAGACATGCATTGGAATAAGCAAACACCCGCCCAGACACACAGGCAAAAAGATTGAGAAAGACAAAAACACATACAAATACATAGATTCAGACACACAAACCGAGAAAGACATGCATTGGAATAAGCAAACACCCGCCAAGACACACAGGAAAAAAGAGTGAGGGAAACAAAAACACATACAAATACGTATTTTCAGACATACAAACCGAGAAACACTTGCATTGAAATAAGCAAAGACACGCACAGACATACAATCAAAAAGAGTGAGAGAGGCAAAAAAACCTGAAATAACGTATATTGAGACCCATAAACCGAGAAAAACGAGTAATGGACTAAGACTACACCTGAGCAGACACAGAGATAAAAAACTGAGAGAGGATGAAAAACATAATAATACGTGGATTCAAACTCATAAACAAAGAAACAAAGGCATTGTAAAAAGTAAACGCTTTACTAGATACTTGGCAAAAAGAGTGATAGAGACAAAAACACATACAAATACTTAGGTTCAGACACAAAAACCGAGAAAAACATGCACTGGAATAAGCAAACAACCACCCAGATATACAGGCAAAAAGGGTGAGAGAAACAAAAACACATGCAAATACGTGGATTTCGTACCACAAACAGAGAATAACATGCAATGGGATGAGCAAAAAACCGTCAATATTCGAGAGAAAAAAGAGTAAGACAGATAAAATCTCATACATTGGAGTATATTTTGACAAACATGCGTAAAAGAAATGCACTGGAATAATCAAGCAACCGCCCAGACACACAATCGAAAGAGTAAAAAATAAAAAACACATTCAAATATGCAAATATAGACACACAAGTCAAGAAAGTCATGTATTGGAATAAGCAAACATCCACTACAGACACACAGGAAGAAATAGTGAGAGAGACATAAACATATACAAATATGCAGATTCAGGAGCAAGAAATGAGAAGGACTTGCACTGGAGTAAATAAAACTTGCCTAGACACACAGGCAAAAAGACTAAAAGAGATAAAAAAACATAAAAATAAGCAGATTCAGACATACAAACTGAGAAAGACATGCAATGAAATAAGCAAACAACCACCCAAACACACAGGTAAAAATAGTTAGAGAGGCAATAGCACAAACAAGTAAGTGTGATAGGGACAAAAACACATCCGAACACATTAATTCAAATATATAAACCGGGAAAAACATGCATTGGAATAAGCAAACACCCGCTCAGAAACACAGGCAAAAAAAGTAAGAGAGACAAAAACACATACAAATACGTAGCTTCAGACACACAAACCGAGAAAGACATGAATTGGAATAAGCAACCACCCGCACAGAGACACAGACAGAAAGAGTGAGAGAGAAAAACACATACAAATACGTAGATTCAGACACACAAACCGAGAAAGACATGCATTGGAATAAGCAAGCACCCGCCCAGACAAACAGACAAAAAGAGTGAGAGAGACAAAAACACATGCAAATACGTAGATTCAGACAAACAGACCGAGAAAGACATACATTGGAATAAGCATACACCCGCCCAGAAAAACAGGCAAGAAGAGTGAGAGAGACAAAAAACGTATACAAATACGTAGATTCAAACACACAAATCGAATAAGACATGAATTGGAATAAGCAAACACCCGCCCAGAGACACAGGCAAAAAAAGTGAGAGATACAAAAACACATACAAATACGTAGATTCAGACACAAAAACCGAGAAAGATATGCATTGGAATAAGCAAATACCAGCCCAGACACACAGACAAAAGAATGAGAGAGACAAAAACACATACAAATACCTAGATTATAACACACAAACCGAGAAAGACATGCATTGGAATAAGAAAACACCCGCCTAGACACACAGGAAAAACGAGTGAGAGAGACAAAAGCACATACAAGCACGTAGATTCAGACACATAAACCGAGAAAGACATGCATTGGAATAAGCAAACACCCGCCCAGACACACAAGCAAAAAGAGCGAGAGACACAAAAACACATACAAAAACGTAGATTCAGACACACAAACCGAGAAAGACAAGTAGTGGAATAAGCAAACACCCGCCCAGACACACAGGCAAAAAGAGTGAGAGAGATAAAAACACATACAAATTGATTCAGTCAAACAAACAGAGAAAGACATGCATTGGAATAAGAAAACACCCAACCAGACACACAGGCAAAAAGAGTGAGAGAGACAAAAACAAATACAAATGCGTAGATTCAGTCACACAAACCGAGAAAGACATGCATTGGAATAAGAAAACACCCGCCCAGACACGTGGCAAAAAGAGTGAGAGCGACAAATAAAACATACAAATACTTAGATTCAGACACACAAACCGAGAAAGACATGCATCGGATTAAGCAAAAAACCACTCCAGACACAAAGGCAGAAATAGTGAGAGAGACATAAACTTATACAAACTCGTAGATTCAGGCGCAAAAAATGAGAAAGACTTGCACTAAAGTAAGCGAAACCCGCCCAGAAACACAGGCAAAAAGACTAAGAGTGGCAAAAACACATAAAAAGACTTAGATTCACACAAAAAAACCGAGAAAAACAGGCATTGGAATAAGCAAACACCCGCCCAGACACACAGGCAAAAAGAGTGAGAGAGACAAAAACGCATACATTTACGTAGATTCAGACACATAAACGAGAAAGACATGCATTGGAATAATCAAACACCCGCCTAGACACACAGGCAAAAGAGTGAAACAGACAAATAAAACATAGAAATTATTACATTTAGACACACGAGCAAAGAATGTTAAGTATCTGATTAAGAAATAACCCACTAAAGACACCAAGGCAGAAATAGTGTGAGAGACATAAACATATACAAAATTTCAAATTCAGGCGCAAAAACTGAGAAGGACATGCCCTTGAGTAAATAAAAACTACCCAGACACACAGGCAAAAAGACTAAGAGAGACAAAAACACATAAAAATACGCAGATTCAGATATGCAAACTGAGAAACACATGCATTGAAATAAGCAGACAACCGCCCAGACGCACAGGCAAAAAGAGTAAAAGAGGCAAAAACACATGCAAATACGTGTGAGAGAGACAAAAACACATACAAATACGTTGATTCAGACACATAAACCGAGAAAAACATGCATTTGAATAAGCAAACACCCGCTCAGAAACAAAGGAAAAAAAGTGAGAGAGTCAAAAATACATAAAAATACGAAGATTCAGACACACAAACCGAGAAAGAATTGAATTGGAATAAGCAAACACCCACCCAAATTCACAGGCAAAAGAGTGCAAAAGATAAAAACACAGGCAAATATGTAGAATTAGTCACACAAACTGAGAAAGGCATGCATTGGAATAAGTAAACAGCCGCACAGAGACACAGAATAAAAGAGTGACAGAGAAAAAAAACACATACAAAAAAGTAGATTCAGACACACAAACCGAGAAGACATGCATTGGAATAAGCAAGCACCCACCCAGACACACAGACAAAAAGAGTGAGAGAGACAAAAACACATACAAACACGTATCAGACACACAAACGGAGAAAGACATGCATTGGAATAAGCAAACGCCCACCCAGACACACAGGCAAAAAGAAGTGAGAGAGACAAAAAACGCATACAGATACGTAGATTCAGACCCATAAACCGAATGAGACATGAATTAGAATAAGTAAATACCCACCCGGACAAACAGGCAAAAGGAATGAGAGAGACAAAAACACAAACAAATGCGTAGATTCAGTCACACAAAACGAGAAAGACATTGGAATAAGCAAACACCCACCTAGAAACACAGGCAAAAAGAGTGAGAGAGACAGAAGCACATACAAAGACGTAGATTCAGTCACACAAACCGGGAAAGTCATGCATTGGAATAAGCAAAAACCCGCCCAGACACAAAAGCAAAAAGAGTGAGAGAGACAAAAACACATAAAAATCCGTAGATTCAGACACACAAACCGAGAAAGACATGCATTGGAATAAGCAAACACCCACCCAAACACACAGGCAAAAAGAGTAAGAGAGATAAAAACACATACGAATACATAGATTCAGTCACACAAACAGAGAAAGACATGCATTGGATTAAGCAAACACCCAACCAGACACACAGGCAAAAAGAGTGAGAGAGACAAAAACACATACAAATGCGTAGATTCAGTCACACAAACCGAGAAAGACATGCATTGGAATAAGAAAACACCCGCCCAAGCACGTGGCAAAAAGAGTAAGAGAGACAAAAAAACATTCAAATACGTAGATTCAGACACACAAACCGAGAAGACATGCATTGGAATAAGCAAACACTCGCCCAGACACACAGGCAAAAAGAGTGAGAGAGACAAAAACACATACAAATACGTAGATTCAGACACACAAACCGAGAAGGACATGCATTGAAATAAGCAAACACCCGCTCAGACGCACAGTCAAAAAGAGTGAAATAGACAAAAACACATACAAACACGTAGATTCAAACACACAAGCCGAGAAAGACATGAATTGGAATAAGCAAACACCCGCACAGAGACACAAACAAAAAGAGTGAGAGAGACAAAAACACACAAAAAATTGTAGGTTCAGACACAATAACCGAGAAGACATGCATTTGAATAAGCAAGTACCCGTTAAGACTCACGGGCAAAAAAAGTAAGAGAGTCAAAAACACATACAAATAAATAGATTCAAACACACAAACCGAAAAAGAAATGCATTGGAATAAGCGAACACCCGCACAGAGACACATAGAGAAAGATTGAGAGAGAGAAAAACACATACAAATACGTAGATTCAGGCAAACAAACCGAGAATACATGCATTGGAATAAGCAAGCACCCGCCCAGACACACTGACAAAAAGAGTGATAGAGACAAAAACACATACAAATACGTAGATTCAGAAAAACAAACCGAGAAAGACATGCATTGGAATAAGCAAACACCCGCCCAGACACACAGGCAAAAGAATGAGAGAGACAAAAACACATACAAATACGTAGATTATGACAAAGAAACCGACAAAGATATGCATTGGAATAAGCAAACCCCCGCCCAGACACACGGACAAAAAGACTGAGAGAGACAAAAAACGCATACAAATATGTAGATTCAGACACATAAACCGAATAAGACATGCATTGGAATAAGCAAATACCCGCCCAGACACACAAGCAAAAAGAGTGAGAGAGACGAAAACACATACAAATACGTAGATTCAGTCACACAAACCGAGAAACACATGCATTAGATGAAGCAAACACCCGCCTAGACAAACATGCAAAAAAAGTGAGAGAGACAAAAACACATACAAATAGGTAAATTCAAACACACATACCGAAAAAGAAAAGCATTGGAATTGGCAAACACCCACCCAGACAAACAGGCAAAAAGAGTGAGAGAGGCAAAAAAACATAATATTACGTCGATTCAGACCAATAAACCGAGAAAGACATGCATTGGAATAAGCAAACACCCGCCCAGACACTTGGCAGAAAGAGTGATAGAGACAAAAAACATACAAATACTTAGATTCAGACTCACAAACCGAGAAAGGCATGGATTTGAATAAGCAAGCACCCACTCAAACACACAGGCAAAAAGAGTGAGAGAGACAAAAACAGATACAAATAAGTAGATTCAGACACAAAAACCGTAAAGATATGCATTGGAATAAGGAAACACCTGCCCAGAAACACAAGCAAAAAGAGTGAGAGAGACAAAAACCACATACAAATACGTAGATTCAAACAATCAAACCGAGACAGACAAGCTTTGGAATAAGCAAACACCCGCCCAGACACACATGGAAAAAGAGTGAGAGAGACAAAAACAAGCACAAATACGTAGATTCAGACACACAAACCGAGAAAGACATGTATTGGAATAAGCAAACACCCGCCCAGACACACAGGAAAAAAACAGTTAGAGAGACAAAAACACATACAAAAACGTAGATTCAGACGCACAAACCGAGAAAGACATGCATTGGAATAAGCAAACACCCGCCCATACACACAGGCAAAAAGAGTGAGAGAGATAAAAACACATATAAATACGTAAGTTCAGACACACAAACCGAGAAAGACATGCATTGGAATAAGCAAACACCCGCCCAGACACACAGGCAAAAAGAGTGAGAGAGATAAAAAAACATACAAATACGTAGATTCAGACACACAAACCGAGAAAGACATTCATTGGAATAAGCAAACACCCACCCAGACACGTGGCAAAACGAGTGAGAGAGAAAAAAAACATACAAATGCTTAGATTCAGACACACAAACCGAGAAAGTCATGCATTGGAATAAGCAAACACCCGCCCAGACTCACAGGTGAAAAGAGTGAGAGAGACAAAAACAAATACAAATACGTAGATTCAGACACACAAACCGAGAAAGACATGCATTGGAATAAGCAAACACCCGCCCAGACACACAGGCAAAAAGAGTGATAGAGATAAAAACACATACAAATACGTAGATTCAGTCACACAAACCGAGAAAGACATTCATTGGAATAAGCAAACACCCGCCCAGACACGTGGCAAAAAGAGTGAGAGAGACAAAAAACATACAAATGCTTAGATTCAGACACATAAACCGAGAAAGGCATGCATTGGAATAAGCAAAGACCCGCCCAGACTCACAGGTGAAAAGAGTGAGAGAGACAAAAACACATACAAATACGTAGATTCAGTCACACAAACCGAGAAAGACATTGGAATAAGCAAACACCCGTCTAGAAACACAGGCAAAAAGAGTGAGAGAGACAGAAGCACATACAAATACGTAGATTCAGACACACAAACCGAGAAAGACATGCATTGGAATAAGCAAACACCCGCCCAGACACACAAGCAAAAAGAGTGAGAGAGAATAAAACACATAAAAATACGTAGATTCAGACACACAAACCGAGAAAGACAAGCATTGGAATAAGCAAACACACACCCAGACACACAGGCAAAAAGAGTGAGAGAAATAAAAAAACATACGAATACGTAGATTCAGACACATAAACCGAGAAAGACATGCATTGGAATAAGCAAACACCCAACCAGACACACAGGCAAAAAGAGTGAGAGAGACAAAAACACATACAAATGCATAGATTCAGTCACACAAACCGAGAAAGACATGCATTGGAATAAGAAAACACCCGCCCAAGCACTTGGCAAAAAGAGTGAGAGAGACAAAAAAACATACAAATACGTAGATTCAGAGACACAAACCGAGAAGACATGCATTGGAATAAGCAAACACTCGCCCAGACACACAGGCAAAAAGAGTGAGAGAGACAAAAACACATACAAATACGTAGATTCAGACACACAAACCGAGAAAGAAATGAATTGGAATAAGCAAACACCCGCTCAGACACACAGTCAAAAAGAGTGAGAGAGACAAAAACACATACAAATACGTAGATTCAGACATACAAACCGAGAAAGACATGCATTGGAATAAGCAAACACCCGCACAGAGAGACTGACAAAAAGAGTGAGTAAGACAAAAACACAGACAAATACGTAGATTCAGACACACAAACCGAGAAAGGCTTGAATTGGAATAAACAAACACCCGCATAGAGAGACGGACAAAAAGAGTGAGTGAGACAAAAACACATACGAATACGTAGATTCAGACACACAAACCGAGAAAGACATGAATTGGAATAAGCAAACACCCGCCCAGAGAAGCAGACAAAAAGAGTGAGAAAGGGAAAAACACATACAAATACGTAGATTCAGACACACAAACCAAGAAGACATGAATTGGAAAAAGCAAACACCCACACAGAGTAACAGACAAAAAGAATGATATAGGCAAAAAAACATTCGAATACTTAAATTCAGAAACACAAACTGAGAATGACAAGAATTAGAATAAGAAAACGCCCACCCAGAAACAAAAGTAAAAGGAATGAGAGAGACAAAAACATAAACAAAAAAGTATATTATGACACAGCAACCGAGAAAGACATGCAGTGGAATAAGCAAACCCCCGCCCAGACTCACAGGCAAAAAGAATGAGAGAGACAAAAAAAGCATACAAATACGTAGATTCAGACACATAAACCGAATAAGACGTGCTTTGGAATAAGCAAACACCTGCCCAGACAAAAAGGCAAAGAGTGAGAGAGACAAAACACATACAAATACGTAGATTCAGACGCACAAAACGAGAAAAACATGCATTGGAATAAGAAAACACCCGCCCAGACACACAGGCAAAAAGAGTGAAAGAGACAAAAGCACATACAAATACGTAGATTCAAACAAACAAACCGAGAAAGACTTGCATTGGAATAAGTCAACACCCTGCCAGACAAACAAGCAAAAAGAGTGAGAGAGACAAAAACACATACTAATACGTAGATTCAGTCCCATAAACCGAGAAACACATGCATTGTAATAAGCAAACACCTGCCTAGACACACAGGCAAAAAGAGTGAGAGAGAAAAAACACATGCAAATACGTAGATTTAGTCAAACAAGCCGAGAAAGGCTTGCATTGGAATAGGCAAATACCCACCCAGACAAACAAACAAAAAGAGTGAGAGAGACAAAAACAAATACACATTCGTAGATTCAGACACAAAAACCGAGAAAGACATTCATTGGAATAAGCAAACACCCGCCTAGACACGTGGCAAAAAGAGTGAGAGAGACAAAGAACATACAATAAGAAAACACCCGCCCAGACTCACAGGCAAAAAGTGTGAGAGAGACAAAAACACATACAAATAAGTAGATTCAGACACAAAAACCGTAAAGATATGCATTGGAATAAGGAAACACCTGCCCAGAAACACAAGCAAAAAGAGTGAGAGAGACAAAAACACATAAAAATACGTAGATTCAAACAATCAAACCGAGAAAGACATGCTTTGGAATAAGCAAACACCCGCCCAGACACACAGGCAAAAAGAGTGAGAGAGACAAAAACAAGTACAAATACGTAGATTCAGACACACAAACCGAGAAAGACATGTATTGGAATAAGCAAACACCCGCCCAGACACACAGGAAAAAAACAGTTAGAGAGACAAAAGCACATACAAAAATGTAGATTCAGACGCACAAACCGAGAAAGACATGCATTGGAATAAGCAAACATCCGCCCAGACACACAAGGCAATAAGAGTGAGAGAGATGAAAACACATATAAATACGTAAGTTCAGACACACAAACCGAGAAAGACATGCATTGGAGTAGCAAACACCCACCCAGACACACAGGCAAAAAGAGTGAGAGAGATAAAAAAACATACAAATACGTAGATTCAGTCACACAAACCGAGAAAGACATTCATTGGAATAAGCAAACACCCACCCAGACATTTGGCAATAAGAGTGGGAGAAACAAAAAACATACAAATGCTTAGAGTCAGACAAACAAACCTAGAAAGTCATGCATTGGAAAAAGCAAACACCCGCCCAGACTCACAGGAAAAAACAGTGAGAGATACAAAAACACATACAAATACGTGGATTCAGACCCATAAACCGAGAAAGACATTCACTTTAAAAAGCAAACACTCGACCAGACACTTGGCTAGAAGAGTGGGAGAGACCAAAAAACAAACAAATACTTAAATTGAGACAAACATATTAAGACATGCAGACAATGGAAAAAGCTAACATCTAGTCCGAAACACAGACAAAAAGTGTGAGAGTGACAAAAACACATAAAAATATCTAGATTCAGACACACAAACCGAGAAAGACATGCATTAGAATAAGCAAACACCCGCCCCTGACACACAGGGAAAAAGAGTGAGAGAGACAAAAACACATACAAATATGTAGATTCAGACACACAAATCGAGAAAGTCATGCATTGAAATAAGCATACATCCGCCCAGACACACAGGCAAAAAGAATGAGAGAGACAAAAACACATACAAATATGTAGATTCAGACACAAAAACCGAAAAAGACATGCATTGGAATAAGCAAACACCTGCCAAAAACACAAGCAAAAAGAGTGAGAGAGACTAAAACACATACAAATACATAGATTCAAGCACACAAACCGAGAAAGACCTGCATTGGAATAAGCAGCCACCCACCCAGACACACAGGCAAAAAGGCTGAGAGAGACAAAAACACATACAAATACGTAGATTCGGAGACACAAACCGAGAAAGACATGCATTGGAATAAGCAAACACCCGCCCAGACACACAGGCAAAAAACAATGGCGCGCCACTCTAAGTGAACCTAGACTAACCCAACTTTTTGCATATCTCTCTCACTATGACTGTGTGTCTGAGCAGGTGTGATGCCATCTATAATAATCTACGTATTTGTACGTGTTTTTGACTATCTTGCTCTTTTTGCCTGTGTGTCTGGGCGGGTGTTTGCTTATTCCAATGCATGTCTTTCTCGGTTTGTGAGACTGAATTTGCGTATTTGTATGTGTTTTTTTGTCTCTAATTCTTTTTGCTTGTTTGTTTGGGTGGTTGTTGGCTTATTACAATGCATCTAATTTTCGGTGCATTGGTCTGTATTTATATATTTATATGTTCTTTTGTCTGTCTCATTCATCTTGCCTGTGTGTCTGTGAGCGTCTTGGCTTATTCAATTACATCACATTATCGATATATCGGTCTTAATCTAATTAATTGATATTTTTTTTGTTTCTCTCATTCGTCTTGTGTTTTGCTCTCTACGGACGTTTGCCTAGTCCAATGCATGACTTTCTCGGTTTATGAGATTGAATCCAAGTCTTTGTAGGAGTTTTCTCTCTCTCACTCTTTTTGCCTGTGTGTCTGGGCAGGTGTTTGCTTATTTCAATGCATTTCTTTCTCGGTTTGTGTGTCTGAATCTACGTATTTGTATGTGTTTTTTTCTCTGTCACTCTTTTTGCCCGTGTGTCTGGGCGGGTGTTTGCTTATTCCAATGCATGTCTTTCCCCCTGGCGGAGGTTTAGGGAGGGAGGGTGTAGGGATAGGGTTGAGGGATAGGGATAGGACTTGGGGCCGAGGCATCAGAAGAAATTGTCTGTCTAGTATGCATCTAATTTCTGAGACCACACTGGCTAATCATGATAAACAAAAAATCGCGAAGAAAGGAAGAAAAAGAGGACAATTAACAGCCAGTGAAAAAATTGAAAAATTATGCAAATATTTCGGTCAAGACCTGCTCTTGACCGTCCTCAGTGCAGAATAAAACTGATAAAAATATAAAAACCAAACCTTAAAATAAAAACACCAAACTAAAATTGGATGACCCTTTCTTAGTAACGGTGAAAGGGTTACCCTTTGCCATGGTAACAAGGAAAAGAAAAAGTGAGGTTATCGATCCGATAATTCACATAACTTTGATGTAACATCAATGTTTGTGTCAAATGTATAACAATAATATCCCCTAAACTTATTTTCACTAATCGCTTTTCTCTTTTACATGCGAATTATTTCCGAGGATAAGAAACACGCGATCCATAGATCACAGATAACCGCAATAGGGATCTTATCGATTCAAGCAAAAATGATTGCGCTGTGCACGTTGTCGGAATGGCACCAAGAAATTCCCGGAGACACTGCATTGATAGCATTTGCACTGAATTTATTTCCCAGAACATAATATTGGGAAAGATTTGTTGGTTCAGGTGTCTATGGCAAAAATCCATTAGGGAAATCTTGGGTCTTATATTCGATTTTTAGAGCAGAACAAAATCTTTGATGACGGAATATAAAGGTTCCCTCCATCGAAACATATCTTTTGTAAGCGGCTTGGGGATGTCTTGAGGAGAAAAACACCTTGAAGAAACAACATCTCGAAGAAAATGTCTCGAAGAAAAAATCTGGATAAAGATAAAATCTTGAAGAAAAAGAAATCTCGAAGAAAAAAGCGCTCTGAAGAAAAAAAAATCTTAAAGAAAAATGCCTTAAAAATGTGTTGAAGAAAAAGGTCTTATGAAAGTCATGAAATGCCTTGAAACGCCTTGAAATACGTCTTGAAGAAAAAAGTCTTAAAAAATTTCAGGAAACATCTAGAAATGTCTTGAAAACAAAATGTCTTAATAAACGTCTTGAAATGTCTTGGGAAAAAAGTCTTGACGAAAAATGTCTTAAGAATGTCTTGAAATGTCTTGAATTGTCTTGAAAAACGTCTTGAAGAAAAATGTCTTAAAAACATTCGCATAAGTATTACGTAACACCTACGTGTGCACAATACATCTTCCTCAGTTACATTCGGAGGTTCCCTACTTGACTAGCTGCCCTTGAGCTCTAACAAAAAAAGTCACGCGAGATAAGGTCGTCCTCAATAAATATACATAGGTAAAAAATCTCCTATCACGTAACAAATAGGTGCGTGTAATCAATAGTACCGGCGTCTTGAGCGAACCGCCGTTAAACTTCTTCATGATTAACAGTGAAGAAGAAAAGAGTAATGGCTATGGCTGTCATGGAATCCAAAGGGCCCCCACTAATTACAAAGCACGCATGACCCAAACTTTGAGTAAAACATGTTAAGGCATGGCAAATCCAAATCAGGTAGCGATCCTGTCCTTACAAGTGATCAGAGGTATAATCACTTTAGTGCTGAATTTTTGGAGCTTAATGTGATCTTGGAAAGTATCTACGAGAAGGAACTTGGTAAATGTCCAGTCAATCAATGATCTCAGTTTTATCGTCACTCATTTTCTGGTGAATAACTGTATTTCTCTGCTTCTTAAAAAGAATTCCGAACGTGTTGATGGAATTCCTAGTTGAGCAATTGACACGGCTTTGTGAAATTATTTTTTGCTCTGAATTGGCGCCAGATCTATTTAGTACTGGTATAGTTAGTCCTGTCATTAAAAAGGGAATACATTTCGACCAGTGCTCTTCGTTCAGACCGATTACTGTTTCCCCTTTACTGTGTAAATATTTGAATTAATGGTTATTGACAAAATTATGATGAAGTGTTATGCACCAGGTAATCAGTATGGGTTTAATAAAGGGGTTGGCCGATATCATGCACATCATCTTATTACTAGTTTGTTGCCACATTCTAATGAAAATGATGACTCTGGTATCCATGCCCCCATTCTATTGACTGCTTACAAACGTGGAGTGAATTTTTCAGTTGTTAAGGCTTATCTGAATATGTGTAGGAAGATGAACGCTAAAATTAAGGTTACTTTATTCTCTGGTCTTATAGAAATTACTCCACAAATCTTGATTAAGAAAGGTATTAGTCAGGGAGCTCTGGCCTCTCCACCCCTGTTCAACAATAGTAATGCTGAACCTCAACAAAAGGCTATTATGACTTGTGTAATTAGTGGGGTTGATGCATCCATGGTAAATTCCGCTGATGCTATTCTGAACGTTAGTCGAACGCAGACTAGAATAGAAGAGAATTTTCGTGGGTACTTCCGTATTAGCCAGTACACACTCGAGAAGTGAAGTTAAATTAATCCAAATGAAATATATTAATATTTGATAGAATATAACACTTTAGTTTATATAATAATATCATTTGGGCTAAGAAGTTATAATAATTTACTTTATATTAGACCGGGGATAACCTACCCCCCCCTCCTAATGTGCAAATATATAGTCAAAATTACACAAGTCCAATGAATTCTGCCGCCCTTCATTTGTCTTTGTTGCCACAAAACCGGTTTTTTTAGATCTTACATTCAGCAAACTTCTCGAGTGTGTACGGCTTAAATGGAAGTACCTTTCTGTGTGCTGTCGGAGAAGTAGGACCAAATCGGATTAAAGTTGGGAGTAAAATTGAATTCCTGGTTTTTAATCGCCGTACCCAAGATCCAGTCTCTTTGTCTCTGGGTTCCTTTGTCATTCATGAATATGATCACATAACTTACCTTGGAGTACCAATGGGAAAACATTTGCATGCAACACAAACTTTGTTGAAAGATTTTTTTGCGAATAAGAGTAGGAAAGCCTATGGCTTTTTAGTTGCTATGAAATATAAGTTTAGTCGCCGCATCCTAGGATCTATTTACAATGCTTCTGCAGTTCTGCATTTGCTTGTTTCGCTTTTGTACATTATGATGAACTTACTATTATTATTGTTATTATTATTACTATTATTAGCTCGGAAAGCTTCAACTTAATACCCCCAGTCGTTCTAGAGATATTGCTGAGGTGTTTTATTGGCAGCTGTACACACAGTGCCTTTTGATTTAGTTTATAAGCAACATTTAGTTTTAAAGCATAATGGGTAAACAGCATAATTGTAGTGGATTGACACATATAGGAGTACCACATATCCCTGGAGACATAGTTGCTGGACATTTCTACTATTCTCAACAAAATGGCTGTCTCAAAATTTTGACTGAATGTGTTTTGAAAATGGATGGGCTTAGCAGAAGGGCTCTTTACCATTTAATCTCTTTTTACTCTTAAAAGGGGCACTACACACATCCGCCTAAATATTCCTTAATATCTTCACCTTAATACTTTTATTTTGCGTAGTAGCAATAGTAGCAGTATGTGCATAGCACCTTTGGTTTCTTTACCATTCCCTTCAACACACGCTGGAAGTTTTAACTTACTACCATCAACCATTCCTGAGGTATTTCTATTACGTCCTATTGACAACCTGTGTGGGCATTGTGTGTTTCCATTTAGTCCATACAGTTTCAATACATTCCAATTTTTTCGCTTTAATACCCTTAGTTTTAAAAGCAGTAGCAGTAGCAGTAGCAGAAGAATTAATAGTAGTAGCCTTAGCCTTAGTGGCGTAGCAGTAGAAGTAGTAATAATAGTAGCAGTAGTAGTATGAGTAGAAGCAGTAGCATTAGGATGCAGATATTTCCTTTGGTTAGTTCAACATTCCTCATAGCAAGCCCTATTAGTTTCAACTTCACACACCAAACTGCTCCTAATATATTGCTGTTATACCCTTTTGACAGCCTGCATATAGATGGCGTGTTGTGGTTCAGTTCATCTTCCCTCCTAAAATTTTTTGAAAATTTTACCTTCATACCATTAGGCATAGTTGTAATAATAGTCACAATAATAGTACTGGTATTGCTAGTTGTAGTATTAATTGTAATCGCAGCAGTCCTAGTAGTAGCAAAAGATTTAACACATTGCTCTTTGGGCAATTGAACTTCCCTCTCATCAGGTCTTGGAAGTTTCAACTTAATACGGTTAGCCGTTTCTACGTCATTGCTGATATGTTCTTTTGATAACCTGTTGTTCATATACTCTTTGAAATCTTCATCTTAAGGCTGTTAGCCTTACAAATAGTTGCACTAGAAGTAGTAGTTGAAGTAGTAGTAGTAGTAGTAGAAGTAAATGTAGTAGTGATATTAGTATTAAAAGTAGCGTGCACCTATTGCCCCTTAGTCAGATGATCTCCCCCTTTAAGCATTCTTGGAAAATTCTAACTTAATACCCAAATCAATTCTAGAGATACACTCTTTTGACAATGTACATACCCATAGCGTCTTTTGATTTAGTTCAAATTTCCCCTCAATATTGTAAATGGAGTAGTGTGGTAGTAGTAATGGTAGCAGTAGTATTAGTGGGAGCTGTATTAATGGTAGCATGAAATATTGCCTTTTTGATCATCTCCTTCATCATTGCCTGAAAGTTCCAAGTTAATATACTCAGCCATGCTACGCCCTTGTTGTGACTGCCAAAGAAGCAGCTGCGTTTAAATCCAAACTGTCAATTTAATGGTACACCAATTTTATTACATTTTTCTAGTTTTTCTGGTTACTTATTGTTTTTACAATCGGTCTTACCGTTTTGGGTTTGGCACACCAAAAAAAAGAGAAATAAAAGGAAGTGATTTTCAGAGCTTTATTTTATGTGATAAACCAAATATTTGATGAATTTGTCCCTACTGGCCATTCAATGCTCTATCTAAATATGGCAGTGATTCCTGGTGT
The DNA here is from genome assembly GCF_049724085.1 of Artemia sp. Qi Xiang Cuo. Classification (NCBI taxonomy): domain Eukaryota; kingdom Metazoa; phylum Arthropoda; class Branchiopoda; order Anostraca; family Artemiidae; genus Artemia; species Artemia sp. Qi Xiang Cuo. The sequence continues at coordinate 16,542,820 of NC_142812.1, read as the reverse complement.
TAGCTCTTGTCCGCTCGCCGAAGAATTTCCGAAGAAGTAGATCATTATTTCAATTTCTATTACTTTGAATGCGATTATCGCCTTTCTATGCTTTATTTTGCCATTTTTCTGAAAATAAGTAAAAAAAGCCTTATTTTCAGGCTAAGAGAGTAAAGTGACATAGATAGTGCAACATAAAAACTAAAGCAATAGAGCATCAGTATCTACTTCAGCCATATTTTTTTACGTTGAAAACAATTTTGAAGTTTTGCTGCAATATAAGAAGTGTTTTCAGCTAGGAGTTCCAATCTCGTGCTTTGGCTCTAGAACTTACTTTGTAGAGATGCTTCATTTACTATGCAGATCCAAGCTGTGCTGGACCCTGAAAAAAAAGAAGATAAAGCTAATTTGGGTTCCCAATTTGGACCCTGAAAACGAATTTAAAACCAATTTGGGTTCCCAAATTTTCGCCCCGAAATTCCATTTTGTGTTTTTCCTACTTATTGTGTTAACAGTACCTCTACACCAGAACATGGAAAATCCTTTGTAGTCGGTTAAAAATCCTGGGCGAAAGGTGATTCCCGTGGAGCCGATTTTATTTTTGGGGAGACACAGATACTTTCGACAAAATCCCCGAATATTTGGGAATTGGGGAAACACCAAGTAGAAGAAACAATTGCTCCATATGAGCATGTTTTCTGCTGTAACCTGAATTCAGCGTTAACTTTCTTCAAGTTTGACCAGTTTCAAAAAATGCAGTGAAGTTTTTTGAATATACATAAGTTTTTTCTACTTTTGTTGATTGTCTATGAAAGTATCTTGTCTAAAAGACAAAACTCAGTGGAGGAGGTGTTCAAACCCCATCCCCTGAACGTCCTTGTTTATTACCAGGAAACTAAACTTGAACAGCTTACGCTTACTGAGAAACATGCCAGGTTGTAGATAAAGAATTGTTGACAGATTTTTCATTTATTGTCGTGAGAGAATTGGTCAGAGCCCCAATTTAGAAAAGTTAGCGTTAGTTAACTGGATCTCTGTTATGGCCCTCTTCAAAAATTATTTGAATAATTGCGATAACGTTATTATTACAGAACAACTTATAGGAATCTTTAAGAGTATTTATAAAAAATGTTGCATTAAATTAATTACACGGATCCATACAATTTCAATTAGATTTTTAGTTGCACAATTTAAACCCTCCCCAGAAATCCTAAATTTGTCCAAATTTCTGGGCACTTATCATTCAAATATTGAAATATTTTTATTATTATCTCCCCTCTTCCCCCCAAAAAATTAAAATCTGACGTGCGTGCCTGTTTCATTCTGTAAGTATTACCTTGAGTATCCAATTTCAGCTATTTCTCGGTTTCCAGGGACATCTAACGACTCTAAGTTTGGACAGCATTCAGCAACAGCAAATAAGTCAGCATCGGATATTACACATAGACCAGCCAATCCTAATTTCTTCAGAATTTGAAAAGACTGCACAGGCTGACTAATACGAAGTGATACGGCACATGTACTAAAATGCAATTTATTATTAAATTTTATTAGTATTTATAATTTATTTTATAAATTAAAATAAATGAAGTGTAGTTAATTGAGAAGATAAATTGAAAAGATAATTGAAATATGAATCAAAATAATTATATCACTATTAAATTGTGCTAAAATAAAGTTTCATAGTGTAGAATTTTATAATATAAGAATTACATAATAGAACTACATAGTATGATGGTTTTTTCTTTATTTCTCTAGGAATTTTCAGGGCCCGCTATTAAATAGCGGGCTAATCTACTAAGATAATTTGCCAGCTACCAGCTTACCAGTTACCGGCATACGGGTTGTGCAGGATTTGGACTGTAAGTAAAGATAGTCGAACTTACAGTCTGCTGAAAAACAAGAAAGATATGCCATCGCAAAGTGTACAAAATAGCGTTTGAAAATTCACAATTCCTTTATGCAGACTATTGTCCCCTATTTTTAAAGAACAGATAGTGACAATTCTGATCGCTCTAAGTTAATTGTCTATCTTCTCAAATTCAAAACTCTCCAGTTTTATTTTCAACTGTTCTTTGAAAGCTCTAAAACTATTCCTTTATGCACACTATTGCGATCTATTATTTTAAGAACGAATAACGATTTTATTTGTCCCAAAGTGGATATTCTTTATGAAACTTGTTGATAACTTAAAATAAACAAAAAACCTAATTCACTGGGGCTACCCACAGTTTAAAGATATAGCAGTAAGTTTACCGCAGATAATTTCTGGCTCTTCATTCTCGGTGCGAACAAACAGTCCCTCTCACTTATTCTTGCACTATCGCGTACAAACAGCTCCTCTCATTTGATCTGCCATCAGCAGTTCAATTACCCTGGAACACGTATTTTGGCAGAAACTTTCTCAAAATGCCTTTGAAACCAACTTGAGTCTTCGAAACCTAGTTTTAATTCCTAAGAACATCTAATAATAATACTGCAATACTAATCACCGATTTTTATATCTATTTTCGAATAAATTAATTTAAAATTACTTTCTTCAAAATTTAGTGTTCCAATGTTGAAGCCAAGTTTCACGTTCAAGAGAAATCTGACTTTTCTACCCGTGAAAAGATCTAATGTCGCTTATGTTTCTTCGTTCTGTGGATCACTTGCACCTCAGTCTTGGTTTTTATAATGGGTGAGATAGGGAAAGATATACTGTGGGGCTACCCCTGCGCTGGGAAAGCTAACGGAAGATTAATTACCTTGCCTCTCTTCAGCCTCTTTTTTTATTTTCATCAACCTATTCTAACACAACATGACTACAATGTCTAGGGGGCAACGTGGTTCAATTTCACCAGCCTTAATTTTAAAATACTGCGTAAAACCGCCTAACTTTCGGCTAAATAATGACAAAAAAACATTTGCTTTAGTTGACACGCTGTAAATAATTGTAAATATTGACATTATCAATACACAATCAATACGCAATATGCAAGACGGAAAGTGTTTCCGTCTATCAATATTTCCGGATTACTTAATTATTACGTTACTATAGACGTTCTAGGTATAATATAGACGATAGAAGTGTGCTAATAGGCACCAAAGGACGAGACCCTACAATACAACCAAACACGCTATATTTTGGAACTAGATATTCAGGGACGAGATTCTATGAAGCAAGCAGACAGGTTTTTCTAGGGTCATTACCTAAACTAAAGAGATTTCCTTGACATAATGTGTTCAAAGTGCAATGGACCTCCTTAAGAAAATACCAGTTTCGGCCGAAGGGCCCTTAATCATGTTTTTTCGTATAAATTGAAGATGAACCAACTCTTTTTGCATCAGTTTTAAAAAACTGTTGCAGCCATCCGAATAGATTACCTGCCTTTCTTGATAAATTATTCGTAGTGAAATGGAAAACTCCAAGAGAATTTTGGCAAGTAGATGTTTTTTTCTTGCTTTATAATGAACAACGAGACTTTTTAATATACCTAACTATAATAATTTGGGGTGTAACTTTTCTGACAGGCACCCGAATGCGGGCACAATTGTTCTGACGGTATCCCCCTTTTAAATTTTATCTGATATGTAAAAGCCATTAGATCTTCTTGGGTTATAATAGGAGCTATCTATCGTGGGCCTATTTGAGATTTAAAATTGTTTTAATAACTTAGTGTATGTGTTTTAATGTATGGGGTAAGCTCTGGTATTGGGGAGGGGGACAGTGCCCCGATTAATATTCTGAACAAAATCTGTTGAAACTAAAATACAAATTGTGTTATTTTTTTACGCATCGTATTTAAAATACTGATAGGGTAAGCTGCTCCTTCTTCATAGGGAGTCATGTTTCATTTTTACGAGTTTAAGCAGATTTGAAATAATGAACGGAAATAGTTTATACCCCATAAGTTTTAATTGTGTTTTTCCTAGTTGAAAAAGCATACATTTTTTCTTTTATCCTGTGTGATGAAAAATAGATTATCTAGCCCTCTCTGTGGGACTTACCTGGCAAAAAACTGAAAATTAATTTTTATTCAAGGAAATTGATGGTGAATGGCCCGACCAGAAACGAGCAAAGGTCGATGCAAAATCTGGACCCAACATGGTTGATATGGACTTAATTACATCAATGAATATGGCCAGGGAGTTTGTGATCACGTACGCACATCCATGTGCTAGCCAGGACATTTCTGAAGAGTTAGCTACACGTGTCTCTCAAATGATGCCAATTCCTGACGTAAGTGACTTTATCAGCTAGTTACGTATATTAGGTTATGGAGTAATTGCGGGGAAAAAGAGGAGGGGTTGAGAGGGCACAAAAAACACATACTTCTTAGAGTTTCTATAATACACATACAAGGGGGGGGGGGAATTGATTACGAACGAAAGTTGTGTGTATGTGTGCATTAACTCATTGCCCATTTATAGAAGACGGAGGGGGGGGGAGCTTTCTTCAACTTTATTATGCACTTACAATTTCACAAGGAATATAGATAAAGAATGGTAAATTAGCGTCAACCTAAGGGGTTAGATACTTCTTGTTACATTTTATGTAATAACATTCATTGATTCATTTATTGAAATCTCAATTTTTCTAATTTTTTTATTTGTAAAGTGCTTTTACGTTACAAATAGAAGGAAATATGATTCTTTATTGGTTTTGTTCTTGTTATTCTTGAACGAGTAGTAATAGGGAAATTAGTTAGTCATTAGACATCTATAGTTTACAGTTAGTTGTAGGTGAGCTGTTGAAGCGAACAGCAATATGTATCAATTCAAAACACCATTCAGATCGTTTCTGTGTGGTCCCTCAATGTCAGGAAAAAACGATCGTCTTTACCAAAATAATTAAAAATTGTGATAAAATGTTTATGGAAAAGCCGAACAAAATATACTATCGCTATAGTGTTTGGCAGGAGCCGTACGATAAAATAAAAGCTATTGGTAGATCGGTGCAGATACAATTCATACAGGGACTTGATGTTTTCGAAACTATTGAACCAAACTCTTGGCTGATTATTGAAGATATAGCTGAATCCATTGAACAATGGTCCCAGGAAATGTCACAATTGTTTACTGTTCGCTCACATCATAAACAGAATTCGTTACTCTAGTTCTACACAATCTCTTTCATCAGAGCAAATGTATGAGAACACTTGCTTTGAGCTGTACCTACTATACCATCTACAGAGTTGTTCGTGATTCTAGCTCACTAATAACTCTCAATAAACAGATATATCCTGGTGCTCCAAAATTTCTACTTTCAGCGTACAATCAGGCAACAAATTAACCCTACGGCTACATTCTATTGGATCTTAATCAAAATACACCCAAGGATTTACGTGTAGTCACAAATATTGTTGACAATGAAATAACAGTATATATCCCCGTGGATAGTAAATAATGTTATTAGTTGCCAACGTGACACTGAAGAAACTACATGAAAATATTTATTTTCCGTTGTAAGCACTTCAAAACTCCCACTTAGGAAAGCCATACTCAGACATGGCTTCCATTGTACGTGCCTTGGCTTGTAAAAAGAAAGGAAAAAAAATTAAAAGAAAACTTATCCTTCAAGCGGGTGGTAGCTTTTTTACACTTTTACTACCAATAATTGCAGGACTTGTAAACAGTGTTCTCTAGATGGCTAAACCCAATAGATTGACTTCAATAGAACTCGCTCTTTCACCAGTGGAACATTTTGAGGACAATCTGAGTAAATTAATTAACAATGAGAATATTGAAGATGATAAAAAACTACTTTTACTTCAAGATGCACTTCACCGAGTGGACAAACATAAGCACTATCGAGCGAGACAAGTCAATTTGAGTGTCATTGATAACAAAATAGAAACATCTCTTTAAGATTCTGCTACTGGAACACAAATAAAGAAGGAGGAGGAGGAACTGAATTCAATAGTGTCGTTCATTGGCATTCTAATACCACACTCATAGCATGAACAATGTAAACGACTCATAACATATCTCATGGAAAGTGGTCAAGATCATATTCAAGTTGATAGCAATGGGAAACAAATTATTATACAAGGGATGAGTTATAATCTACTTGATTTAATCTAGGATATGGTTACAAATCGTAAAGGACTTTTATCATTTGACAGTCATCTATACAACTTTCTAATTACATTGAACTTCCCCAAAAGTCTTATTAGCAATAGGCAAATTTTAAAAAAATTAAATGAACATAGTCCATCGTCATCAACATTTAAACAAGAAAAAGAAGAAGAAGAAGAAGAAGAAACAGGTGAAGATTTTCAATGAATCTTGGAAAATACTAGCACGCTTAGTATAAACATTGGTTTGGAAGAGGACGAGACCGATGATAGCTAAACAAAAGCGAAGACGTATTGATATCAACTCAACGTCACCTTCATCACCCACTAGTATACAAAAGGGTAGTGGACGTTACACTACGTGTTTATGTTCAAAATGGTTGAATTTCTGAAACGTGTTTATGAAAATATTGTTGAAGCGGGAAATCTAAGTTCCCACGCCACTATTTCCAAAGTCACTGTTGTTGACACTTAAAGTGTACAATACTATCTACAAAATGAATCAAGTTGCACTCTACATCGATATCATTTGCTTCGTGGTAATCATTGTCGAAAAACGAAAGCCTTTTTCCCACTGCGCATAATGCGAGCAGATCTCTTAACTCTAGATCAGATTCAAAGGCGTCACAACACACCATACAAGTACATTCTACTTGCAATCAGCGTTTTTAGTCGCTATGCGTGTGCCGTTCCATTGCGGACAAAGAGAGGTGTTGAAATTGCTCGGAATATAGAAAGTATTCTTGAACAAGATTTGTATACAAAAATTCAAACGGATCGGGGTAGTGAATTTGTTAATCCGCATGTTAAAAAGGTACTAATGAAAAATAATACAATGCTCTATCATAGTCACAGTCCTATAAAGCCTGCATTGGCCGAACGATTGATAAGAAAAATTCGACTTTTAATTTCAAGATATTGTACATTGAAAAATACACCTGCTTTTATTCATGATTTAGACTGATTTATAATCAACGACCCCATGGATCATTGTCTAACTCAACCCCAACAGAAGTTCATCATTCTGATCATAATACACTTGATACTTTTCTTAAACAGTATTCCAATGAAATGTTTGCGAAGAAAAAATTCAATGTTGGTGATACTGTTTGAACTAATTGAACAACTAATGTTTCTGAAAAGGGGAATTACTTGTGGTCCACTGAACTTTTTAAAGTGGCAACAATCCTAGTCACCAAACCCGTAATTTATCGACTACGAGACACTAAAGATGAAGAGATTTATGGTGGCTTTTATGATTATGAATTACAGAAAGTTAAAAATAAAAGTGAAGTCTATCAAGTTGAAAATATATTTAAGAGCCGTACTCACAGGGGCGAGAAACAATTGCTTGTTCGTTGGCTAGGATACAACTTTGATTTTGATTCTTGGATCAGTGTTGAAGACACTAACAATGCCCAATGATTTTTATGTAACGTTTATGTCCAACGTCTCCGACCTTCTCTACAATGATTTGAATAAAACCAGTGATTTTTGGAAAAAACTCCTCCCCACCATCAAATTCGATGATGGAAAGTATGAAGTTGCTCTTGTCGATTGTATTCTCAAAAATACATATGATATTCAGAGAAAGGATCGTGTGTATGAGATAAAAGTGATAGCATTCTACTGGTCACTCTTTGTCGAGTATGAATGGGTTGAAGCACTAAAATCTAGTGAATATCTCCATGTCATACTGAAATACAAAGAACATGGTAGTATGACTGATTTGTGCCACCAAATCAATAGAAAAATCTCATCTCGTAGGAAAGGTTCATTCCCATTTAATTATTCGATGGAACACGATAGGATTTACATTAGCTCACCTGTTGACAATAAAATGACTCATCTCAATGATAATCTGAGAGACGTTCTTGCCTTTAAACAGAATATGATCAGTGTTAAAAACGTTGGAACTGTTAGCGGGATGAATCATGTTATTTTTGCTGATTATCCACCTGGTTTCGCCTCGGAATCAAGTATATTTCTTTATGCGTCCTTTATAGAAACATCGAGAGTTGGTAATTCAAATGACCCTCTCCTACGTGTTCTTGAATGAGAAACGTCCAACTAGTTTGTCTCGCAATGCGGCGAAAGGCCTCGTTAATAATCTCTTTTAAACACTTAATGCATTGGATTCAGGGCGTTAAAAATAAGAAGTGAATTGGGTGATCCTTTGGCAGCCGCGCAGGATCTGGCAGTGATTATGTATCATTTTCGATCCATCTTCGCTGCCTAAGACTAATAATAGAAGAATTCCATTTGTCTGTCCTGATATCAACTGCTTTGTTGGTGCACAAAGTCTTCGTCAAATAGGTCATGGATTGGACTATTACAAGGGGCGTTCTACAATGTCTGGCTATGGCCTTGGTAGTTGGTTTGCTAGGCTATTTCGATCTGCAATACCCCTTGCCAGAAAATATCTGGTACCTGCTGCATCAAATTTCGCTGCCTCAACACTACAGAACTGGGGATCGGGTAAAAATTTGAAGGAGAGTGTTAAAGAAATTATTAGATCTTCAGCAAGAGCCGTTGGCAAGCAATTAAAATCTCAGCAAAATTGGAAGGGTTGCAAGGGTGCGTGGTCATCATTCACTCATCAGTCTCTACCCAGGTGGGAAACGAAGGACATCAACAAAGACTTTGGGGAATAAAAGTAAGAAGACTAATAATTTGAAGAAGAAGAAAAAGATTGTTAGATCAAAGAAGGATTTCTTCTCTTAAGGTGACCTATCCCTCCCACACAAAGAATCACATCCATCAATCAGCTCCTCATTGAATCTATTCACTACTAAAAATGTTGATGTCAGTGTCAAGTATGGGTACTATCAACAATTTCATCTTCATCAACCCCTCTCGGAAAATGTACACTTTCAGATACTTTCCAATGAAGATTATTTCATTGATTTATCATCAAAATTTATTGATTTATATGTTGCAGAGAAGAAAAAGTCAGACAATAAAACTCCCAGTGCTGGCGATGGCCTTTCTTATGAAAACTGTATCTTACACAACTTGTTCAAACAAATTAATGTATTCATTAATGGAACATTGGTGAGCATTAGCAATAATTTTCCAACTTCGCAAGCCGTTTTCAATTTATGAGGATGGCTCCAGAGTCATATAAGGAGTTGAGAGGAGAGTCACAAGACTATTAACAGATATCAGGCGTTGATACTGGTGGCGATCGAACTGGTGCATTTAACCAGGAGTATCATCTAGTTGGAAAATTAAATCATGAGATATTTAATATATCCTAATGGTTACCTCCCAATGTGAAGATTGACATAAAGTTACAACTAGCTCCATCGAGTTTCATCTTGAGAAAAACACTTGCTGCAGCACCTGATGCAAATGTTATTATCACTTCAGCAATTATTCATGTTCGAAAACAACAGGTTATGAGCTCTGTTGCATTGGCAGTGGAAAAGGTGAGAGCCAATGGTAACAATATCAAACTTCTTGTCCCCCATACGATTACCAATCCATGTTACATTGCCACTGGCTCTCCCAGTTATGCCGATTCATCATTTATCAATGGAGAAATCCCAAAAAAAACTCGCTTTTGCCTTTTTGAAGAGTGCTTGTGCCGTTAGATTCTTGACTGCATTTCCCCATGATTTTAATTTTTGTTCTATCTAACCTTGTGTGCAAAGTGAATGGAATTCCACTGTTAAACTTTATCATTTGATAAATAATCTTACAGAGCTCTGTATGAGTTGACTATGCAATTCCTAGATCATAACTCAAAACTATTTGAAAATGGAATAACCGATTCAATGTTTTCAAAAAATCATGGTGTAATTGATTTGGACTTGTTTGGCACTCAAGATATGAGCATATTACGAACGGGGAATGTACGTTTAGAGTGCACATTTGCCGATGCTTTGACTGAAAGTATCACATTGATATCATTGAGTCAATTTGAAATCTACTGGGAAATCACACCCGACGGCAGTGTCCTACTAGATCTTGCGCCATGAACACAAACCAAATGATCAGCGTATTTACTTAGGATTTATAAATGTCCCAATATAAGTCCTATTGTATACCATCGGACTTCATTGAAAAATTTCAAGATTTAACAATACCCTAATCATTGTTAATAGCACTTCATCGAGTTTGAAGACAGGTCATTGGCTATACATCTTTCAAACAGCGAAGAATATCGAATTTTTGAATCCTCTTGGCCTATCATATAAATTCTACACTCCACACATCAACAAATTTATTGAAAGCAGTGGGAAAAATATTATTCAAAATCGGAGGAGAGTAAAGGATTTAACGAGTAAGACATGTGATTTTCATGCACTACTCTTTTTCATGTTCAGATGTCTTGGCTATAACTACAAGCAATTTCTCAGCATTTACGTTAAATCCTCGTCTGAACGACTTCCTAGTGGAAAATATACTTTCAAACGGTTTTAATATTGATTTTAGTGCCCTACGTATTAAATGTTCTAAAAATGTATGTAGAACTGTTTATTAATAAAAAATAATGTATATACATGATAAAAACGACTTTTCTACTCTTTAGATTTCTTCTTCTACTACATATAGGTATTTGTCGAGAACAACTAATGCGGGTAGATTACCAGAATTCACTGTATACTGATCCTGATGTACTGCAATGTCAGGGTCACATTTTCTACAGTATAATGTAACTTAATTCTTATCATGTCTTTTTTTATAGTCAATGATACTATTTTCATTCTTTTTGTTAAATTCACGTGTTTGAAATTGCCTATTTGAAAAAATGTCATGTAAAGTATCGCAAAAGGATGAATCACATTCTGTAAAAGCCAAATGAAAATCAATAGGCATATCATCATAATAGTCATTGTCTTCATAATAATGACGTATAAACCAAATTATTTTGTTATTCCAACAGTTTATTTGTAGACCTGGTTCCTCCTCCCAAAACAACTTAGAGCCCCCACGATACTAGTCTTTTAGCAATAAACTAAAATTACGTTTCAGATTCTTCCCAATCATACCAGGATATGTATTCTCCCACTGATTACATTTATCGTAGTGACAATTAGAGCATAGGTGTCCTCTAGGGTAAGAGTCACACATCTCTTCAAGACAGGAATTACAACCTTTAATTTGTGCGGCATATCCTCCATACAATTTACATGGGTTGCATAATCTACACTTTTCATCATACTCATCAATCATTGTACAATTCTCACATGGTTACCAACTGCCCAGTGTATACATGCATAGTGGACATGTATAGAATATTTTTTCATGTGTTGACACTCTCACCACCAAAATGAAACTGAGCTACGATCAACAAATTGAGTGGGAGAGAAAGAGAGAAAGGAGTAAATCCTCTTTAAACAACGTCTTTCTCGTGAAGAAAAATTAGTCTTAAATTTCTAAGGTAGTGTGTTCAAAAGCAAATCCACAATATCATTTTGTCTTATCTCGATTAATATGTCAATAAATTGTGTAAATGCCTTTGGAGCATGACGTAAAAGTTTCATACAATAGTCTAATGCTGGAGAATCAGTTTTCATTATATCGACGAGCATTCCCTGAGAAAATATATTCCGTTGAAGAGATAACTCCATAAAGTCATCATCTAGAATCAAACGTTTTTCCATAAACACAAGATTCCCTATAATTTTCTCTTTCTTAAATCTATCCATTTTTTACACTCCTAACACTATCACAACCAACTTCAGACTAACCAGGATTCTTTTTCTACTTTAAAAATATACGCTAACCTACAATAGAAAAAAATATCTTCGATTTAGAAACAATTCTATTAAAAATAATTACAACAATAATTATAATCACTGATACAATTTAATTTCCTCGATATATTTCACTAGTGTATCTAAAGCAGCTTGAAATTTGTTTATATGCACTATAATTAGTTTCGCTGCAACGCATAATTGCTCCTCCAATTTAAATTTGCTCAATGACATCACATATCATCCTATTCAAGGCTTAGTCTACATCCTAGTGTAATTTCCACTGCCAAGTTTGGTACTCTCGTCCTTGTATCATTGCTTCTACCTGCTCCACCATCAAGCTCCAATAGTGTAAACATAGCACTCATTTTCTATGCTAATATCTTGTCAAATAGTAGAGTACAAAAAATAAACTGCTCTCTCTCTGAATTCAATTCTCTTACTAATATGAACTACAATGAAAACCACTCCTTACATCGAATCTGATTGCTATAGATTGGTTGCTATGGCATCATAGCTATGATAATCGAGTTACCGTATATGCAGTACCCTCTGTATTTGTTCTCTCTCTTTGGTCCAGAAAATGGGTGTTGACACAGAAACCTGTTTGGTTGCACTATAGCATCTCGTCCCTGAAAATCTAGTTCCAAAATATAGCGTGTTCGGTTGTATTATCCCACTCCGCACATGAACATTAATAAAAAAAATTCTAAAAATTAAGAGGTCTTAAGGATATTACTGACTGTACCAATCAATCAACAGTTTTCAGCTGATCCGGACAGGGTTATCCACGCAGCAAGACCGGGCATTATTCTAGTCACATCACCAATTTTCTAAATAAGAACTTGTACCATTCTCGGGCAACTGTTTTGCAATGTTTGGTGTGAGACATTCTTCAGAACAACTTTAGGGGGGATTGATTGAACAGTATTCATGCACAAGATGAGTCAAAATTTGACATGAACTCAAAGTTTTCAGTTTAGTGAAATCTCCTTTCAAAGAATACGAAAAACCAACAAGAGAGAAGACGGAAGTATTCTATGCAGACATTTTCTATTTTCTATCTATCTGTATATTTTTCCGTTCTCTATTGCTTGTCTATTTTTTCCTGTCTATACGTTATTCAAACAGTTCGTGGTAACGAATTGTAAGTAAGGAGTGACCCAGCTCTATAGTAACCGAAACTCTAAAAAACGAAATTATGATACCAATAGATGCATCAAAAGAATTATATTTTTATGCTGATTTCAAATATGTAAGTTTCATAAAGTTTAGCGCCTGAGAAAATTTGCCTTATTTTCGAAAAAAGGAGGAAACACACCGCTAAAAGTCATAGAACTTTAATGAAAATCACACCTCAGATTCAACATATCAGAGAAACCTACTGTAGGAGTTTCAAGCTCTTATCTGCAAAAATGTGGAATTTAGTATTTTTTGCCAGAAGAAAGATCACGGATGCGTGTTTATTTTATTTTTTTCCCTAGGGGTAATCATATCGACCCAGTGGTCCTAGAATATCGAAGGAGGAATTATTCGAGTGGAAATTAAAAGTTCTACTGCCGTTTTTAAGTGACAAAAAACGGAGGGTAACTAGACCCCCTCTCATGCTCATTTTTTCCCCAATAACACCTGATCAAAATTTTGAGATAGCCATTTTGTTCAGTATGGTCGAAAAATATTTACTAAAATTTACGAAACTTATTTATTTGAAATCAGCAGAAAAATCTGATTCGTTTGATGTATCTATTGGTATCAAAATCCTGATTTTTAGAGTTTCGGTTACTATTGAGCCGGATCGCTCCTTACTTACAGTTCGTTACCACGAACTGTTTGATTGTTGACGTTGTTGAACAAATGTCTTATGAACGCAAATCTTGGACGAATATAATAGCTGGCACGCAGTTAAACCTCGCTGTATATAATTCCATTTAACTTGACTTTGTACAAATTCCTTTACCGTCATAACGTCGTTTGTCGTCAAAGAATTTATTAACTTAGTGATTTTTATTTTGTTATTCTATTGATTTATGAGGTGGTCAAACCCTGACAATTTTTTCTAGTATTCTAGAGGTAAGTACAGACCACTTTGGTAAAAATATTGAGAACAATTTTAGTTTCATGAATAGACTTAGATGACGATTGCATGCTAAAATTGATGTTCTTACCATGTTTTGATTCTCAGAATGTCTATACTTTACCGTCATAATGTCCTTTGTTGTAAAAGGGTTTTTCAGCTGATTGATTTATTTTTGTCATACTATTGATTTATGAGGTTGTCAAATAGTGACAATATTTTCTAGCATTGTAGATACAAGTATAGACTGCTTTGTTTAATATCATGTAAGGAACCTAGTAGTGAGCGAACCACAGCCCATAGTAACCAAAAGTTAAAAACAGTGTTTAGAAAAAAGCTACCTAGTGAAAGAAATTGCCATCTGACACTGATTCAGGAATGGTGACTATTATTTTGGTTCGTCTTAAAAGTAAAGATTTGTTACGAAAAGAAATTTATGGTGATTTCGAAAAAAGCCTGAAACCCCTCGAAAATGGTGTCAGATCGAAATGAAAAGCTTACCATTGGAATCAGCATGGTTGAAAACCTTTCACAGGGAAATTAAAGTCCCCCTCCTTAAGCAACAAAGAAAATCGCTTTTTTTGCATTAGTAGCACTGATCTGTCTTCCTTTTTTTATTATTTTTTTTTCTAGTAGGACTAGGAGGCGGCCAGACCATCATAGAGAGATGGGTAATAGCTCATCCGAAAAGGAATTAAATTAGTAAGTGAACTTTCTAAGTGACCAAAACGATTAGAGGGCAACTAGCCCCCCCCCCCCTCCCTACAGGCTCTCTCCCCCAAAGTCATCCAATCAAAATTTTGAGATAACCGATTGTTCAGCATAGTCCAAAGTTCCAATATTTATGGTTTTAGTGATGATATGACCCTCCATAGTCCCTTGGGAAAGGGTTTTACGCTGTATTGGTATTGGACGTATCGATATCACATGTATCGGTATGGGCGTATCGTTAATGGGCGTTTTGATATCGCCTTTATCTTAGACACATTTTTAGTAGATCATTTAAAAGATACTACTCATATATACGTCCTTCCCTACTATAAATTCCACCATTAGCAAGTTTCAAATGGCACTAAAAAACGGCATTTTGGATGCCTTATCTTAAGTGGGAAAGCTGGGTCTACTGGGCTACCAGAACTTTTTAGACTGACGTTTTATGGCTCATTTGAAAGCTATTGCTCATATCTACGTGATTTTTTTTATCAGTCCTACCATCTGTAAGTGTGATATACCACTAAAAACAGGGACGTAATTTCGTCAACACCCAGGGGGGGCAAGGTGGACCAAACATTCCCAGGTCAAGTGAAAATGTCAGTGAGAAATAAAAAAAACTTTATGGTACCATAAATACGAAGAATCATAGGCAGCGCAATCGCACCGCCTAAGTGAAGAACGTTGTTGGCACAATGTATTATTTTTTTTGTGTTAGACCAGGGCACTTCGTATCGAAGGAGTTGTCGTAGAAATTTCAAAAAGGGATCATTCGATTGGAAATGGGAGTGGCTAGTGCCGTTTTTAATAGTCGAAAGTGATTGGAAGGCAACTAACACCCCTTCCACGCCCACCATTTCCCCAAAGACATCCAATCAAAATTTTGAGATTGGCATTTTGTTCCATGAGTTGATTTTCCGATAGAAATTATGTTTTTGAGGAGGACACTCCCCAAAATTTTTATAGAAAGCGTTGTTAAAGAAGTTTGAAAAAGAGCCCATTCGATTGAAAATTTAAAGGGCTAGTGTCATTTTTAATAGTTAAAAGTGATTGGAGGGTAACTAACCCCCTCTTACGCTCCCCATTTTCCAAATCAAATCTTGTAAAAATATGGAGGTATCCATTTTATTCAACGTGGATCAAAAGTCTTAAAATTAGGTCTTTGAGGATGACACCCCCCCCCCCCACAACCCTCAGGGTAAGGTTTATAAGTTATGACCTGGGGCATATAAGGTTTTCATAGAAAGCGTTGTCGTAGAAACTTCAAAAGGGGCTCAATCGATTTGAAATTGAATTGGATATATTGAGAGATCTATTGTCCTTTTTAATAGTCGAAAGTAATCAGAGGGAGAATCAACCCCCCCTCCAACGCCTATCATTTCTCCTAACATTTTCGAAAAAAATTTTAATATGCCCATTTTGTTCAACGTAGTTCAAAGGTCTAGAAATTATGTCTTTGAGGATGACAACCCTCCCCCCTTGGCCCTCATGACAAAGGTCGTAAATTATGCTCTTGGGGCATATAACGTTTTCATAGAAAGTTTTGTCGTAAAAGCTTCAAAAAGGGGTCATTCGATTGGAAATTGAAATGGCTAGTGCCCTTTTTAATAGTCAAAAGTGATAGGAAGGCAACTAACAACCCTTCCACGCTCACCATTTATCCAAACACATCCAATCAAAATTTTGAGATAGACATTTTGTTCAACATAGTTGAAAATTCTGGAAATTAGGTGTTTGAGGATGACAGCCCCCTCAGAGCCCTCAGTGCAAGGGTTATAATTTATGCTCTTGGGGCATATCAGGTTTTTACTGAAAGTTTTGTTGTAGAAACTTGAAAAAAGGACGCATTCGACGGGAAATTCAAAGCGCTAGTGCCCTTTTTAATAGTCAAAAGTGATTGGAGGGCAAGTAACCCCCCTCTCACGCCTACCTTTTTCCCAAACACATACAATCAAAAATTTTAAATGGCTATTTTGTTCAACGTAGATAAAAGTTTTGGAAATTAGGTCCTTAAGGACGCCAAGCTCTCCCCCCCCCCAAATAGCCTTCAGAGCAAGGGTTTTAAGTTACGAACTTGGGCTGTATAAGGTTTTTATAGAAAGCGTTGTCGTAGGAACTTGAAAAAGGGCTCACTCAAAAGAAAATTTAAATGGCTAGTGGCCTTTTTAATAGCCAAAAGTAATTGGAGGGAAATTAACCTTCCTCTCACGCCCACCATTTTCCCAAACACATACAATCAAAATTTTGACATGGTATTTTTTTTCAACGTAGTTGAAAGTTCTCGAAATTAAGTCTTTGAGAATGTCAACCCCCCCCCCCCCCCAGCCCTCGGGGCAAGGGTTGTAAGTTATGCCCTGGGGGTATATGAGGTTTTTATAGAAAGCGTTGTCGTAAAAGTTCAAAAAGGGCTCATTCGATTGAAAATTGAAAGGGCTAGTGCTCTTTTTAATAGTTGAAAGTGATTGGAGCACAACTAACCCCCCTCTCACGCCCACCATTTCCCCAAACACATCCAATCAAAATTTTGAGATATTCATTTTGTTCAATGTAGTTAAAAGTTCTGGAAATTAGGTCTTTTAGGATGACAAACCCCTCAGAGCCCCCAGGGCAAGGGTTGTAAGTAATACCCTGGGGGCATATAAGACTCTTATAGAAATTGTTGTCGTAGAAACTTCAAAAAGGGCTTATTTGACTGGAAATTGAAAGGACTAGAGAAGGCTTCTCTCAAGTTAAAGAACCATCCCTTCCATAAAAACCTTTAATACCCACTGGGCATAACTCGCAACCCTTGCCCCTAATCTCTGGGGTTTGTTTCAACCGCAAAAGCCTTGTTATATGATATTTAGACTATTTTGACTATAATGGCTATCTCAAAATTTCTATTAGACGCATTTCGGGACAATCTGACGTTTTTGTAGGGGTGAGAGTTTAGCTGCCCTCTGATCAATTTGGCTCTTAAAAAGAGCAATAGAGCTTCTGATTACTATTTCAGTGAATCCCCTTTGAAACTTATATGACTACACTTTCTATAAAAACCCTGTATATCACAAAGACATAACATACAACCATTGCCCTGAGGGCTGGGGGATTTGTTATCCTTAAAGACATAGTTTCCAGACCTTTCTGATAGGCTTAACAAAATAGCTCTATCAAAATTTTGATTGGAAGTGCTTGGGGAAATGATAGACGTAGAGGGAGACATTTGTTCTCTGATCACTTTCAACTAATAAGAAAAGGCAATGTAGTCCTCTCAACTTTCAATCGAATATGCCCTTTTTGATGCTTTTACGACAAAATTTTCTATTAAAACGTTATATACCCCAAGGACATAACCTCCTTGTCATGAGGGCTATGGGGGAGGGTCGTAATCCTCAAAGACATAATTTCCAGATCTTTCAACCACGTTGAACAAAATGGCTATATCATAATTTTGATCGGAAATGTTTGGAGAAATGATGAGAGTTTGGGGGGGGGGCGATTCTTCCTCTGATTACTTTTGACTATTAGAAAGGGCAAAAGCCCTCTCAATTTCCAATCAAAAAAGCCCTTTTTGAATTTTTTTCGACAACACTTTCTCTATGACATTATATGCCCCCAGGGAATAACTTACACCTTAGCCCTGAGGGCTGTTGGAAGTTCTCATACTCAAAAACATAATTTCCGGACCCTTCAACGACGTACAACGAAATTGCTATATCAAAATGTGTATCGGAAGTGTTTGGGGAAAAGATGGGTATGGTGGCACTCGCCCTCCGATCGCATTCTAAAATTAATAAGGGTACTAGCCTCTCAATTCCCAATTGAATGAGTCCTTTTTGAAGTTTCTACGGCAACGCTGGCTAAGACCTAATTTCCAGAACTTTCAACCATGTTGAACAACATGTCTATCTCAAAATTTTGATTGGATGTGTTTGGGGTAATGGTAGGCTTGAGAGGAGCGTTAGTTGCCCTCAAATCACTTTCGACTATTAAATAGGGCACTAGCGCTTTCAATTTCCAATCAAATGAGCCCTTTTTGAACTTTCTACGACAACGCTTTCTATAAAAACGCTTTCTATAACAACGCTTTCTATAAAAGACATATTTATTAGATTTTCGGCTATCTTGAACAAAATTGCTATCACAAAATTTTGATTGGGTGACTTCGAAGAAAAAGTGAGTGTGGGAGGGGGCCAAGTTGCCCTCCAATTTTTTGTTCACTTGAAAAGGGAACTAGAACTTTTAATTTTTGTTCAGATGAGCCCTCTCACGATGTTCTAGGACTACTGGATCGATACGATCACCCATGGGCAAATAAAAAAAAACAACACAAAAAAACAAATAAACACCCATTCGTGATCTTTTTTCTGGCAAAAATACAAAATTCCACATTTTTGCCGATAGTTGCTTGAAACTTCTATAGTAGGGTTCTCTGATACGCTGAATCTGATGGTGTGATCTTCATTAAAATTCTATGACTTTTAGCGTTTGTTTCCGCCATTTTTTCGAAAATGAGGCACATTTTCTCAGGCGCATAACTTTTGATGGGTAAGACTAAACTTAACGAAATTTATGTATTTGAAATCAGCATAAAAAATTAATTCTATTGATGTATCTATTGGTATCAAATGCCGGTTTTTAGAGTCTTGGTTACTATTGAGCCGGGTCGCTCCTTACTTACAGTTCGTTACCACGAACTGTTTGATTCTTTTCCGAAATTGTCTCAACCTGTATATTCTCTCATAATATAGACTCGTTGGTGGCTCTGTTAGTAGAGCTTAGGCCTTGCAATCCTAGAGCGTCGAGTTTGAACTTCATCAGGGGCTTACATCAGGGGCTTCATCCTTACTTACAGTTCGTTACCACGAACTGTTTGATTCTTTTACGAAATTGTCTCAACCTGTATATTGTTTCATAATAAAGAATCGTTGGTGGCTCTGTTAGTAGAGCTTAGGCCTTGCAATCCTAGAGCGTCGAGTTTGAACTTCATCAGGGGCAACTGTTTTGTGTACATTAATTAAAAAAAAACTTTTTCCACAAAACAAGTTTTTCACAGAAAAGTAAAGAACTCCATTAAACAAAAAATGAGCAAAAATAAAATCAAATAATCTACCAAGCTCGAAACTACCACAAATCAGCATCGATAAATAAATGAAACCCAAAAAAAACAGAAATTACAATAAATAACCGAGTCAAACTCAAAACGAGCAGAAATTAACATAAGTTGGGTTTTTTTGATTATTAAATATCAGTATATGCATATTAAACTGACAATGCACATTTAGGGCAGGAAACTTTCGACTACTAAAAAGGGCACTCCAATTTACTTTTCGAAGTTTTAGTAGTGATAGTCCTTTTGATAACATTTACTGAACTCATAACTTTTGCACATTGTAAAAAGTGACCAAACCTTTTATATTATATACCTATAAAGTGATCAAACAGGTTTTGGAAGTATAATTGTGAATGTATAACGCAACCAGACTGGTTTCTGATTTTTTGGACAATTGGCTTAACTCGAGACTAGATTCATAGGAATGTACGATGCTGCTAATTAAAAAATCGGAAGCTAAACTTAGAATTGTTTGATTGACATATGCTGTTAAAAGCTAACTATATTTGCAAAAAAGGATAAGGGATTCGCGAATTGGACTGCACGAACGATCTTATTTGAATAATAGGGAAAAAAACAGAGCTAGATAACATTTGCGAATTGGATCATATGAAAATGGAGAAAAAGGGTTAAACTGATTATCAGTTAAGGTAACCCCGAAGGGCTTGTTAACTCAGGTAATTTGTTACAAATTCGAAACAAAATCAATCTATGAAAATGGCTAACGATGATATAATGACATTGTGAGTTGACCTAGCTTTACCTCTCCGATGTGGTCTGTATAAAACACAAGTGATGTTTGAACAGTGTTGTCAATTTAAAATAGGGCCTAACGTTAGAGTATACTAAAAAGTTGATAATAAGAGAGATGTAGATGGCAAGAAAAGAATTCTAATAATGAAATTCAGAACAAACCTTAGAAATCCTTGCAATTCAAGTAGTAAGGTGTATGTGAGTACGAAGCGTCAAGGATCATAAGCACCAACGACCCTAACCACCGGATACCTCAACCCCATAAGGTCCCCTATCCCCAAACTCGAAGGGGGCCCCTCCCCTCCAGCTTTTAGGCTCCCCCCATTTTTTTGAATTTTTTTTGAATTTTTTTGAAGTTTTTTTTTTTACTTTTTTTCTTATTTTTTTTAACGATATATTTTTTCAACTTTTTTTTATATCTCTTAAAACGACATGAAACATACTTAAAACATAAAAAATTCACATTTAATATTTTCCAACTTCAAAATGGGAATGATATAGATATGTGTGTCGCGACTTTTACTATTAGAAAAATATTGTTTGTAGTAGCACTTTTTTTATTGGGCTAAATTTTTTTTTTTGGACTTTGTTTGGACTTTTTTGTTTTTGGACTTTTTTTTGTGGATGAGGACTGATGGTTCTCATTCAATATTTTTTCATGAGAAACAAACTGTTTTTTTAACTAAATTTTGTTTTGTTTTTGGACTTTGAAATTATTCAACTTTTTTTTTACATCTCTAAATCATACATTATTTTTACTTTTTATTACGTCTCTTAATCTTTTTTATTTTTTAACATGGTATTTTTTCAACTTTTTTTACGTCTCTAAATCATATTAGAAAAATAGAATGACACTTGATTTAAATTTTAAAACATATTCTTGTGCATACCCATACTCCTATTGATGAGGACTGATGGTTCCCATTCAATATTTTTTCATGAAAAAACAAACTGATTTTTGTTGAACTAAATTGTTTTTTTTTACTGAAATTATTCAACTTTTTTTAAATCTCTAAATCATATCAGAAAAATAGAATGACACTTTTGATTTAAATTTTAAAACATATTGTTGTGCATACCCCTACTTCTATTGATGAGGACTGATGGCTCTCATTCAATATGTTTTCATGAAAAACAAACCATTTTTTTAAATAATTTTTTTTTGACTTCGAAATTATTCAACTTTTTTCCATTTTTTTTTTATTTTTTTACCATAGTATTTTTTTCAACTTTTTTTTTACATCTCTAAATCATATCAGAAAAATAGAATGAAACTTTTGATTTAAATTTTAAAACATATTCTTGTGCATACCCATACTCCTATTGATGAGGACTGATGGTTCCCATTCAATATTTTTTCATGAAAAAACACTGATTTTTGTTGAACTAATTTCTTTTTGGACTGAAATTATTCAACTTTTTTTTTTATCTCTAAATCATATCAGAAAAATAGAAATACACTTTTGATTGAAATTTTAAAACATATTCTTGTGCATACCCCTACTTCTATTGATGAGGACTGATGGTTCTCATTCAATATGTTTTCATGAAAAACAAACTATTTTCTTAACTAAATGTTTTTTGGACTTCGAAATTATTCAACTTTTTTTAATTTTTTTTATTTTTTTAACATGGTATTTTTTTCAACTTTTTTTTTACATCTCTAAATCATATCAGAAAAATATAATGACACTTTTGATTTAAATTTTAAAAACATATTCTTGTGCATACCCATAGTCCTATTGGTGAGGACTGATGGTCCTCATTCAATATTTTTTCATGAAAAACAAATGATTTTTTTTAACTAGTTCTTTTTTTGGACTTCGAAATAATTCAACTTTTTTTTACATCTCTAAATCATATCAGAAAAATAGAATGGCACTTTTGATTTAAATTTTAAAACATATTCTTGTGAATACCCATACTCCTATTGATGAGGACAGATGGTTCTCATTCAATATTATTTCATGAAAAGCAAACTATTTTTTTTAACTAATTTTTTTTGGACTTCGAAATAATTTTTTTTATTTGTTTTTTAACATGGTATTTTTTCAACTTTTTTTTACATCTCTAAATCAAATCAGAAAAATATAATGACACTTTTGATTTAAATTTTAAAAATATATTCTTGTGCATACCCATACTCCTATTGATGAGGACTAATGGTTCTCATTCAATATTTTTTCATGGAAAACAAATTATTTTTTTTAACTAATTTTTTTTTGGGATTTCGAAATTATTCAACTTTTTTACATCTCTAAATCATATCAGAAAAATAGAATGTCACTTTTGATTTAAATTTTAAAACATATTCTTGTGCATACCCATACTCCTATTGATGAGGACTAAAGTTTATCATTCAATATTTTTTCCTGTAAAACAAACTATTTTTTCTTTATAAATTTTTTTTGGACTTCGAAATTATTCAACTTTTTTTTTACATTTTTTTTCAACTTGTTTTTACATCTCTTAGAATGACATGAAACTTTCTTAAAACATAAGAAATTCACATTTAATTGGAATAAGCCAACACCCGCCCAGACACACAGGCAAAAAAGAGTGAGAGAGACAAAAACACATAAAAATATGTATATTCAGACACAAACCGAGAAAACTATGCATTTGAATATGCAAATACCCAACCATACGCGAAAGCAAAAAGAATGAGAGAGAAAAAAGTACATACAAAAATTCAGATACAGACACACAAACCGAGAAAGACATGAATACACCCGCCCAAAAACACAGGCAAAAAGAGTGAGAGAGACAAAAAACATAAAAATACGTAGATTCAGACACACAAACCGAGAAAGACATGCATACAACGACCCAAACACAGAGTCAAAAAGAGTGAGAAAGACTAAAACACATTCAAATACGTATATTCAGACACACAAACCAAGGAAGATATGCCTACACCCAACCAGACACACAGGCAAAAAGAGTGAGAGAGAGAAAAAGCACATACAAATACGTAGACTCAGGCACACAAATCGAGAAAAAAATGCATGGGAATAAGCAAACTCCCGCCCAGACACACAGACGAAAAGAGTGAGAGATACATAACCACATGCAAATACGTAGATTCCTACTCCCCAACATAGAAAAATTTATAGTAGAATAAGCAAGCACCTGCCCAAACACAAAGGCTAAGAACGTGAGAGAGACGAAAATAGATACAAATACGTAAATTAGGACACACATACTGAAAAAGACAGGCATTGGAATAAGCAAACACCCACCCAGGCACACGTGCACAAAACAGTGAGAGAAACAAAAACACATACAGATACGTATATTAAGACGAACAAAACCGAGAAAAAAATGCACTGGAATAAGCAAACAACCACACAAACAAACAGGCAAAAAGAATGAGAGAGATAAAAACACATACAAATACTTAAATTTAGACACAAAAACCGAGAGAGACATGGAGGGTACCCCGCGAAGGCACATACATAGTGGGAGAGACATGCAAAGTCGACATAGCCCAGACACACAGGCAGAAAGAGTGAGAAAGACAAAAACACATACAAATACGTAGATTCAGACACGCAAACCGAGAAAGACATGCACTGGAATAAGCAAACAACCGCCCAGACACACAGACAAAAAGAGTGAGAGAGATAAAAACACATACAAATACGTAGATCCAGTCAAGCAAACCGAGAAAGACATGCATTTGAATAAGCAAGCTACCGCCCAGACACACAGGCAAAAAGAGTGAGAGAGACAAAAACAAATACAAATACGTAGATTCAGTTACAAAAACCGAGAAAGACATGCATTGGAATAAGCAAACACCCGCCCAGACACACAGTTAAAAGAGTGAGAGGGACAAAAACACATACAAATACGTACATTAAGACACGCAAACCGAGAAAGACATGCATTGGAATAAGCAAGCAACCGCCCAGACACACAGGCAAAAAGAGTGAGAGAGACAAAAACACATACAAATACGTAGATTCAGTCACACAAACCGAGAAAGACATGCGTTGGAATAAGGAAACACCCACCCAGACACATAGGCAAAAAGAGTTAGAGAGACAAAAACGCATACAAATACGTAGATTCACACAAACAAACCAAGAAAGACATGCATACGATCGCCCAGACATACAGGCAAAAAGAGTAAGAGAGACAAAAAACAAATACAAATACGTAGATTCAGACACACATACCGAAAAAGACATGGATACACCCGCTCAGAGACACAGGCAAAAAGCGAGAGTAAGACAAAAACACATAAAAATACGTAGATTCTGACACAAAATCCGAGGAAGGCATGCATTGGAATAACAAAACACCCGTCCAGATATACAGTCAGTAAGAATAATAAAGACAAAAACACATACAAATACGTAGATTAAGTCAAACGAAACAAAAAAATCATACATTTGAATAAAAAAATACCTAGACAAAAACACAGGTAAAAAGAGTGAAAGAGACAAAAACACATAAAAATTCGAAGATTGAGACATAAAAATAGAGAGAGCCATTCATTTGAATGAGCAAACACCCGCCCACACACAGGCGGAAAGAGTGAGAGAGACAAAAACACATAAAAATACGTAGATTCAGACACGCAAACCGAGAAAGACATGCATACACCCGCCCAAACACACAGGCAAAAAGAGTGAGAGAGACAAAAAATATATAAAAATACGTAGATTCAGACACACATACTGAGAAAGACATGCATACACCCGCTCAGAAACACAAGCAAAAAGAGTGAGAGAGACAAAAACAGATACAAATACGTAGATTCAGACAAACAAACCGAGAAAGACATGCATACACCCACCCAGACACACAGGGAAAAAGAGTGAGAGAGACAAAACACAGACAAATACGTAGATTTAGACACACAAATCGAGAAAAACATGCATGGGAATAAGCAAACTCCCGCCCAGACACACAGTCGAAAAGAGTGAGAGATACAAAAACACATACAAGTACGTAGATTCAGACACACAAACCGAGACAGACATGCATTGGAATAAGCAAACACCCGCACAGAAAAACAGGTAAAAAGAGTTAGAGAGACAAAAGCGCATATAAATACCTAGATTCAGACACACATACTGAAAAAGACATGCATTTGAATAAGCAAACACCCGGCGAGGCACACGGGCAAAAAACAGTGAGAGAGACAAAAACACATACAAATACGTAGATTAAGACGCACAAAACCGAGAAAGACATGCATTGGAATAAGAAAACACCCGCCCAGACACACAGGCAAAAAGAGTGAGAGAGACAAAAACACATACAAATACGTAGATTTAGACACAAAAACCGAAAAAGACATGGAGTGTACCCCGCGACGGCGCATACATAGTGAGAGAGACATGCAAAGTCAACATAGCCCAGACACACAGGCTAAAAAAGTGAGAGAGACAAAACACATAAAAATACGTCGATTCAGACACACAAACAGAGAAACACATGCACTGTAATAAATAAACACCTGCCCAGACACAAAGGCAAAAGAGTGAGAGAGACAAAACACGCACAAATACGTAGATTAAAACACACAAAGCGTGAAAGACATGCATTGAAATAAACAAACAACCGCCCAAAGACAAAGACAAAAAAAGTGAGAGAGACAATAACACATACAAATACGTAGATTCAGTCACAAAAACCGAGAAAGACATGCATTGGAATAAGCAAACACCCACCCAGACACACAGTTAAAAAGAGTGAGAGAGACAAAAACACTTACAAATACGTAGATTCAGTCACGCAAACCGAGAAAGACATGCATTGAAATAAGCAAGCACCCGCCCAGACACACAGGCAAAAAGAGTGATTGAGAAAAAAACTCAAACAAATACGTCGATTCTGTCACACTAACCGGGAAAGACATGCGTCGGATGAAGCAAACACCCACCCAGACACATAGGCAAAAAGAGTTACAGAGACAAAAACACATACAAATACGTAGATTCAGACGCACAAACCGAGAAAGACATCCATTGGAATAAGCAAATACCCGCCCAGACACAGAGGCAAAAACAGTGAGAGAGACTGATTTAAACTAAGTTACGTGGGCGCACGTAACCTAGTCTAAATTAACCTTAAAAATGAAATAAAGCTATGTTGACTTTGCATGTCTCTCTAACCACATATGCGCCGACACGGGGTAAACTCCATGTCTTTCTCGGTTTTTGTGTCTAAATCTACTTATTTGTATGTGTTTTTATTTCTCTCACTCTTTTTGCCTGCGTGTCTGGGTGGGTGTTTGCTTATTACAATGCATGTCTTTCTCGGCTTTGTGCGTCTGAATCTACATGTTTGTATGTGTTTTTCTCTTTCTCACTGTTTTTGCCTGAGTTTCTGGGCGGGTGTTTGCTTATTCCAATGCATGTCTGTCTGGGTTTGTGTGTCTGAATCTACGTATTTGTATGTGTTTTTATCTCTCACACTCTTTTTGCCTGTGTGTCTGGGCGGGTGTTTGCTTATTCCAATGCAAATCTGTCTCAGTTTGTGAGTCTGAATCTACGTATTTGTATGTGTTTTTGTCTTTCTCACTTTTGTGGCCTGTGTGTTTCGGCGAGAGTGGGCCTATTCCAATGCATGTCTTGTTTGGTTTGAATGACTGAATGTGAAGATTTTTATGTATTTTTGTCATTATCACTCTTATTTCTTGTGTGTTTGTGCAGCTATTTGCTTGTTCAAATGCATGCCTCTCTTGGTTTGTGTGTCTTAATCTTCATATTTGCATGCGTTTTTGTGTTTCTCACTCTTTTTGCTTGTGTATATGGGTGGGTGTTGGCTTATTCCAATGCATGTTTTTCTCGGTTTGCGTGACTGAATCTACGTATTTGTATGAGTTTTTATCTCTCTCACTCATTTTTGAGCTGTGTGTCTGGGCGGTTATTTGCTTATTCTAATGCATGTCTTTCTCAGTTTGTGTGTCTGAATCTACATATTTGTGTGTCTTTTGTCTCTCTCACTCTTTTGCCTGTGTGTCTGGGCGGTTGTTTTCTTATTCCGATGCATTTCTTTCTCGGTTTTTGTGTCTAAATATACGTATTTGTGCGTGTTTTTATCTCTCTCACTCTTTTTGTCTGTGTGTCTGGGCGGGTGTTTGCTTATTCCAGTGCATGTCTATCTTGGTTTTGTTTGTCTGAATCTACGTATTTGTATGTGTTTTTTTCTCTCTCACTGTTTTTGCCTGTGTGTCTGGGCGGGTGTTTGCTTATTCCAATGCATGTCTGTCTCGGTTTTTGTGTCTGAATCTACATATTTATATGTGTTTTTTTCTCTCTAACTCTTTTTGCCTGTGTATCTGGGCAGGTGTTTGCTTATTCCAATGCATGTCTTTCTTTGTTTGTATGTCTGAGTCTACGTATTTGTATGTGTTTTTGTCTCTCTCACTCTTTTCGTCTGTATGTCTGGGCGGGTGCTTGCTTATTCCAATGCATGTATTTCTCGGTTTGCGTGACTGAATCTACGTATTTGTATGTGTATTTATCTCTCACATTCTTTTTGTCTGTGTGTCTGGGCGGTTGTTTGCTTATTCCAATGCATGTCTTTCTCGGTTTATGTGTCTGAATCTACGTGTTTGTATGTGTTTTGTTTCTCTCACTCTTTTGCCTGTGTGTCTGGGTGGTTGTTTGCTTATTCCAATGAATGTCTTTCTCGGTTTGTGTGTCTGAATGTACGTATTTGTATGTGTTTTTGTCTCTCTCACTCTTTCTGCCTGTGTGTCAGGGCTGTGTTGACTTTGCATGTCTCTCTCACTGTGTATGCGCCGTCGCGGGGTACACTCCATGTCTTTCTCGGTTTTTGTGTCTAAATCTACATACTTGTATGTGATTTTATCTCTCTCACTCTTTTTGCCTGTGTGTCTGGGCGGGTGTTTGCTTATTCCAATGCACTTCTTTCTCAGTTTTGTGCGTCTGAATCTACTTATTTTTTTGTGTTTTTTTCTCTTTCATTGTTTTTTGCCCGTGTGCCTGGCTGGGTGTTTGCTTATTCCAATGCATGTCTGTCTCGGTTTTTGAGTCTGAATCTACGTATTTGTATGTGTTTTTGTCTCTCTCACTCTTTCTGCCTGTGTGTCTGGGCGGTTGTTTGCTTATTCCAATGCATGTCTTTCTCAGTTTGTGTGTCTGAATCTACGTATTTGTAGGTGTTTTTGTCTCTCTCACTCTTTCTGCCTGTGTGTCTGGGCGGTTGTTTGCTTATTCCAATGCATGTCTGTCTCGGTTTGTGAGTATGAATCTAAGTTTTTGTTTGGGTTTTTGTCTCTCACGCTTTTTTCCGGTTTGTCTGGGCAGGTGTTTGCTTATTCCAATGCACGTCATTCTTGGATTTTGTGTCTGTATCTACGTATTTGTATGTGTTTTTGTCTCTCTCACTCTTATGAACCCTGTATCTTGGTGGGTGTATGCATGTATATATTGGTTTGTGTGTCTGAATCCAAGTGTTTTTATATGCTTTTTGTCTCTATAACAATTTATGCATGTGTGTTTGGGTGGTTGTATGCATGTCTTTCTAAGTTTGTGTGTCTGAATCTGCGTATTTGAATGTGTTTTTGTCGCTCTCACTCTTTGTGCCTGTGTGTCTGGGCGGGTGTTTGCTTATTCCAATGCATGTCTTTCTCGGTTTTTGTTTGTCTGAATTTACGTATTTGCATGTGCTTTTGTCTCTCTCACTCTTTTTGCCTGTATGTCTGGGCGGTTGTTTGCTTATTCCAAATACATGTCTTTCTCGGTTTGTGTGTCTGAATCTATGTATTTGTATGTGTTTTTGTCTCTCTCACTCTTTTTTGCCTGTGTGTCTGGGCGGGTGTTGGCTTATTCCAATTAAATGTGAATTTTTATGTTTTAAGAATGTTTATGTCATTCTAAGAGATGTAAAAAAAAAGTTGAAAAAAATGTCAAAAAAAGGTTGAATAATTTCGAAGTCCAAAGAAAATTAGTTAAAAAAAAAATAGTTTGTTTTTCATGAAAAAATGTTGAATGAAAACCATCAGTCCCCATCAGTAAGAGTATGGGTATGCACACGAATATGTTTTTAAAATTTAAATCAAAACTGTCATTCTGTTTTTCAGATATGTTCTAGAGATATAAAAAAAGTTGAAAAAAATACCATGTTTAAAAAAAATCGAAGTCCAAAAAAAAATTTAGTTAAAAAAATAGTTTGTTTTTCATGAAAAAATATTGAATGAGAACCATCAGTCCTCATTAATAGGAGTATGGGTATGCACAAGAATATGTTTTAAAATTTAAATCAAAAGTGCCATCCTATTTTTCTGATATTATTTAGAGATGTAAAAAAAATTGAATAATTTCGAAGTCCAAAAAAAAAATTAGGAAAAAAAACAGGTTGTTTTTCATGAAAAAATATTGAATGAGAACCATCAGTCCTCATCAATAGGGGTATGGGTATGCACAAGAATATGTTTTTAAAATTTTAATCAAAAGTGTCATTCTATTTTTCTGATATGATTTAGAGATGCAAAAAAAGTTGAAAAAAAATACCATGTTAAACAAATAAAAAAAATGAAAAAAAGTTGAATAGTTTTGAAGTCCAAAATAATTTAGTTAAAAAAATAGTTTGTTTTTCA
Source organism: Artemia sp. Qi Xiang Cuo (assembly GCF_049724085.1). Taxonomy (NCBI): domain Eukaryota; kingdom Metazoa; phylum Arthropoda; class Branchiopoda; order Anostraca; family Artemiidae; genus Artemia; species Artemia sp. Qi Xiang Cuo. Next base: position 16,512,861 of record NC_142812.1, on the reverse strand, counting down.
TGAAAAAATATTGAATGAGAACCATCAGTCCTAATCAATAGGAGTATAGGTACGCACAAGAATATGTTTTAAAATTTAAATCAAAAGTGTCATTCTATTTTTCTGATATGATTTAGAGATATAAAAAAAAGTTGAATAATTTCAGTACAAAAAAAATTTAGTTCAACAAAAATCAGTTTGTTTTTTCATGAAAAAATATTGAATGGGAACCATCCGTCCTCATCAATAGAAGTATGGGTATGCACAAGAACATGTTTTAAAATTTAAATCAAAAGTTTCATTCTATTTTTCTGATATGATTTAGAGATGTAAAAAAAGTTGAAAAAATACCATGTTAAAAAATAAAAAAAAGTTCAATAATTTTGAAGTCCAAAAAAACATTTAGTTAAAAAAATAGTTTGTATTTCATAAAAAAATATTGAATGAGAACCATCAGTCCTCATCAATAGGAGTATGGGTATTCACAAGAATATATTTTAAATTTTAAATCAAAAGTGTCATTCTATTTTTCTGATATGATTTAGAGATGTAAAAAAAAGTTGAATAATTTCTGAATATGATGTTGTAAATATAATAAAGAATCTGAAGGGTAGTTCTGCATTGGGATATAATAGAATTAACGCTAAAATTCCAAAAAGTCCAAAAAAATTTTAGTCCAATAAAAAAAGTGCTACTACAAAGATTATTTTTCTAATAGTAAGGGTCATGACTAACATATCTATACAATTCTCATTTTGAGTTTGGAAAATATTAAATGTAAAGTTTTAATGTTTTAAGTATGTTTCATCTCATTCGAAGACATGTAAAAAAAAGTTTAAATAATATATCATGTTACAAAATATAATAAAAAAAAGTTAAAAAAAACTTAAAAAAATAAAAAAATGGGGGGGGGGGGGAGCCGCATCATGTCTATGGACAAGCATAGAGTACAATTGTTAGAGCCAAACGCATATTTCATGTCATTTTAAGATACGTAAAAAAAGAAAAAAAATTTGAATAATTTCGAAGTCCACAAAACAAAATTTAGCCCAATAAAAAAAAGTGTTACTACAAACAATATTTTCTAATAGTAAAAGTCGCGACACACATATCTATATCATTCCCATAGTGAAGATGGAAAATATTAAATGTATATTTTTTGTTTTAAGTGTGTTTCATGTCATTCTAAGAGATATAAAAAAAGTTGAAAAAATATATCATGTAAAAAAAAATAAGAAAAAAAAAACAAAAAAATTAAAAAAAAATAAAAAAAATAAAAAAAAATGGGGGGGGGGCCAAAAAGTTGAAGGGGAGGGGGCCCCCTTCGAGTTTGGGGATAGGGGACCTTTGGGGGTTGAGGTTTCTGGTGGTTAGGGTCGTTGTTGCTTATGATCCTTGACAGTTCGTACTCACATACACCTTACTACTTGAATTGCAAGGATTTCTAAGGTTTGTTCTGAATTTCATTACTAGAATTCTTTTCTTGCCATCTACATTTCTCTTAGTATCAACTTTTCAGTATACTATAACGTTAGACCCTATTTTAAATTGACAACACTGTTCAAACATCACTTGTGTATTATACAGACCACATTGGAGAGGTAAAACTAGGTCAACTCACAATGTCATTCTATCATCGTTAGCCATTTTCACAGATTGATGTTGTTTCAAATTTATAACAAATTACCTGAGTTAACAAGCCCTTCGGGGTTACCTTAACTGATAATCAGTTTAACAATTTTTCTCCATCTTCATATGATCTAATTCGCAAATGTTATCTAGCTCTGTTTTTTCCCTATTATTCAAATAAGATCGTTCGTACAGTCCAATTCGCGAATCCCTTATCCTTTTTTGCAAATATAGTTAGCTTTTTACAGCATATGTCAATCAAACAATTCTAAGTGTAGCATCCGATTTTTTTAATTAGCAGCATCGTACATTCCTATGAAACTAGTCTTGAGTTAAGGCGATTGTTCAAAAAATCAGAAACCAGTCTGGTTGCGTTATACAATCACAATTATACTTCCAAAACCTGTTTGATCACTTTATAAAAAAAGTTGAATAGTTATGAAGTCCAAAAAACAAAATTTAGCCCAATAAAAAAAGTGCTACTACAAACAATATTTTTCTAATTGTAAAAGTCGCAACATACACATCTATATCATTCCCATTTTGAAGTTGGAAAATATTAAATGTGAATTTTTTATGTTTTAATTATGTTTCATGTCATTCTAAGAGATATAAAAAAAAGTTGAAAAAATATATCATTTTTAAAAAAACAAAGTTATAAATAAAATTCAAAAAAAATTCAAAAAAAAATTCAAAAAAATGGGGTGGCCAAAAAGTTGGAGGGGAGGGGGCCTCCTTCTAATTTGGGGATAGGGGACCTTTAGGGGTTGAGGTTTCTGGTGGTTAGGGTCGTTCGTGCTTATGATCCTTGACGGTTCGTACTCACATACACCTTACTACTTGAATTGCAAGGATTTCTTAGGTTTTTTCTGAATTTCATTATTAGAAATCTTTTCTTGCCATCTACATCTCTCTTAGTATAAACTTTTTAGTATACTATTACGTTAGACCCTATTTTAAATTGACAACATTGTTCAAACATCACTTTCGTATTATACAGACCACATCGGAGAGGTAAAGCTAGGTCAACTCATAATGTCATACTATAATCGTTAACAATTTTCATAGATTGATGTTGTTCCAAATTTATGACAAATTGCCTGAGTTAACAAGCCCTTCGGGGTTACCTTAACTGATAATCAGTTTAACCCTTTTTTTCCATCTTCATATGATCCAATTCGCAAATGTTATCTAGCTCTGTTTTTTTTCCTATTATTCAAATAATATCGTTCGTAAAGTCCAATTCGCGAATCTCTTATCCTTTTTTGCAAATATAGTTAGCTTTTAACAGCATATGTCAATCAAACAATTCTAAGTTTAGCTTCGGATTTTTTAATTAGCAGCATCGTACATTCCTATGACCCTAGTCTCGAGTTAAGCCAATTGTCCAAAAAATCAGAAACCAGTCTGGTTGCGTTATACATTCACAATTATACTTCCAAAACCTGTTTGATCACTTTATAGGTATATAATATAAAAGGTTTGGTCACTTTTTACAATGTGCACGTCAAACTGCACTGTATATTCTTGTGTAATTCCATGTGTAATTGATAGGACTATCACTACTAGTTTCTACGACAACTTCTTCGATACAAAGTGCCCGGGTATGAAGAAAAAAACAAAAACACATTGTGCCCAGATCATTCTTTACTTAGGCAGCGCTAGCGCGCTGCCTATGATAAATGATGCTGGTTTCTAGGAAAGTAATAAGGCTTTATTACAAACTTTTAGTCTCCTAGTAATATTCAGTTATTATAAGTTTTACTATTCGTTCTTTAGTTTAACTAGCTACGGAAAAAAGAAAAACCAAAATACAATAATGAAGTAGTTCTTGCTCATTATTTGGTACACCCTCTAGACAAAAAGTTGGCCGTTTTACTGTGGCTACAGTAGAATGGTCAAGAGTCTCTGATGGTAGAATGGTGAGCATAGCTCGTACATGAAAATGCAGTTACTTCGTAAAAAGTGATACTAGTTGCCCTCCAATTTTTTGGTCACTTAAAAAGGGCACTATAACTTTTAATTTTTTTTCGAATGAGCCCTTTCGCGACCTTCTAGGGCCACTGGGTCGATACAATTACCACTGGGAAAAATAAAAAAAAAATAAACACGCATCCGTGATCTTTCCTCTGGCAAAAAAAAAACAAAATTCCACATTTTTACAGATAGGAGCTTCAAACCTAAACAGTAAGGTTCTCTGATACACTGAATCTGATGGTGTGATTTTCATTAAGATTCTATGATTCTTTTTAGGGGGTGTTCACCCCTTTTTTGGAAAATAAGGCAAATTTTCTCAAGCTAGTAACCTTTTGATGGATAAGACAAAACTTAATATAACTTATATATTTATAATAAGCATAAAAAAACAACCCTTTTGATATATCTATTGGTATCAATATTCCGTAACTCGTAACTTTTGATGGGTAAGACTAAACTCGATGAAACTTATATATAAATAAAATCAGCATAAAAATCCAATTCTCTTGATGTATCTATTGATATCAAAATTCCGTTTGTTAGAGCTCCGGTTACTATTGAGCCCGGTTGCCTCTTTCTTACATTTCGTTACCACGAACTGTTTGAAAAGCTTAGAAGTATAAAACTATACCATGTCCAAAACCCTTAACCGGAGGTTTGCAAGAACAGCAGTAGGGAGGGGTCATGAGTTCCGATCAGTACATAATTTATTCAAGGATTTTTGATCCACTAGCAGGTCAATGACACCTAGGGGAACTCGATTTCTGAGAAATTGATTTGCATAATCGGCGGGGAATTATTGATCAACGAAGGGGAATTAAGAAACAATATGGCTTCTTTGATCTTTAGGTCTGAGAGATATCAGGTCTTTAGTGACAGAGATAAATTAATATTCTATTTTTAAATATGGCTTCTTTGATCTCTAGGTCAGAGAGATAATTTATTATTCTATCGAAGCCATATTAGTGTAAGTAGGAACACCTTAGATATTTTTCAGAAATTCAAGACAGATCGAATATATTTAACGTGGAAAATAGTTTCCTGGGAATTTCAAATGTGGCAGCGCAGGGATGTCGAAACAAAGGAACAGGCAGAAATTACTTTTACGGGATTATTTGGGCGAAACAGTTTGAGACATTTTAGAAGATGATTTGGGAGAAACAGTGAGACATTTTAGAAGATGATTTACGGTGAAACTCCGTGGTCGCTATAATACACAAGTTCCATTTGAACAGTGTTGTAAGGTGCCCTACCCCAACCCCAAAGGGCCCCATCCCCCGGGCCCCAAAAGAGCCCCCTACCCCCGGAGAACCCAAAGGGACCCCTCCCCCGGCCCCAAAAGAGCCCCCCTCCTCCCCGCCCCCCTAACCCAATTTTTTAATACCTTTTTTTGTACACTTGAAACACAGAAGGCCCCCCTCACCCTCAACTTTTTTGCTCCCCCCGAAGATATCTTTTCAGAACAAGTTCTTTTCTTAATGTCCCTCCTAAACAAATTTTAAAACTTGAAGCACTCATCATTTTCACACACAGCTTTATTTTACGGCTTTTTTGCATACCCCAACACCAAGGAATACTTTTCAAAGGCTTTTTTGTATTTTTTCAGAACAAGTTCTTTACGTAATGTTCTTCCTAAACCAATTTTACAAGTTGAAGTACTCATCTTTTTCACCCACAACTTTACTTTATGGCTTTTTGCATACCCCAACACCAAGCAATACTTTTCAAAGGCTTTATTATATCTTTTCAGAACAAGTTCTTTTCGTAATGTCCCTCCTATACCAATTTTACAACTTGAAGTACTCACCCTTTTCACACACAACTTTACTTGACAACTTTTTGCATACCCCAACATCAAGCAATACTTTTCAAAGGGCTTTATTATATCTTTTCAGAACAAGTTCTTTACGTAATGTCCATATTAAACCAATTTTACAAGTTGAAGTACTCATCTTTTTCACCACAACTTTACTTTACGACTTTTTGCATACCCCAACATCAAGCAATACTTTTCAAGAGGCTTTATTATATCTTTTCAGAACAAGTTCTTTACATAATGTCCTTCCTAAACCAATTTTACAACTTAAAGAACTCATCCTTTTCACCCACGCCATTACTTTATGGCTTTTTGCTTACCCCAACACCAAGTAATACTTTTCAAAGGCTTTATTATATCTTTTCAGAACAAGTTGTTTACGTAATGTCCCTCCTAAGCCAATTTTACAAGTTGAAGTACTCATCCTTTTCACCCACAACTTTACTTTACGACTTTTTACATTCCCCAACATCAAGGAATACATTTCAAAAGGCTTCATTATATCTTTTCAGAGCAAGTTCTTTACATAATGTCCTTTCTAAACCAATTTTACAACTTGAAGTACTCATGTTTTTCACCCACAACTTAACTTTACGGATTTTTGCATACCCCAACGCCAAGCAATACTTTTCAAAGGCTTTATTATATCTTTTCAGAACAAGTTCTTTACGTAATGTCCCTCATAAACCAATTTGACAAGTTGAAGTACTCATCTTTTTTAACCCACAACTTTACTTTACGGCTTTTTGCATACCCCAACACCAATAAATACTTTTCAAAAGGCTTTACTATATCTTTTCCGAAAAAGTTCCTTTCTTAATATCCCTCCTAAACCTATTTTACAACTTGATGTACTCATCCTTTTCACCACAACTTTACTGTATGACTTTTTGCACACCCCAACACCAAGCAATACTTTTCAAAAGGCTTTATTATATTTTTTCAGAACAAGTTCTTAACTTAATGTCCCTCTTAAACCAATTTTACAACTTGAAGTACTCATCTTTTTCACCACAACTTTACTTTACGACTTTTTGCATACCCCAGCATCAAGCAATACTTTTCAAAAGGCTTTATTATATCTTTCAGAACAAGTTCTTACCACAACATTAAGCAATACTTTTCAAAAGGCTTTATTATATCTTTTCAGAACAAGTTCTTTACGTAATGTCCCTCCTAAACCTATTTTACAGCTTGAAGTTCTCATCCTTTCCACACACAACTTGACTGTACGGCTTTTTGCATACCCCAGCATCAAGTAATAATTTTCAAAGGCTTCATTATAACTTTCCAGAATCTGTTCTTTACGAAATGTCCATCTTAAACCGGTTTTAAAACTTGAAGTACTCATCTTTTTCACACACAACTTTACTTTATGACTTTTTGCATACCCCAACATCAAGCAATACTTTTCAAAAGGCTTTATTATATCTTTCAGAACAAGTTCTTTATCTAATTTCATTCCTAAACCTATTTTACAAGTTGAAGTACTCATCTATTTCACCACAACTTTTCTTTATTGATTTTTACACACACCAACATCAAGTAATACTCTTCAAAAGGCTTTATTATATCTTTTCTGAGCAAGTTCTCTACTTAATGTCCATCCTAAACCAATTTTACAACTTGAAGTACTCATCTTTTTCACCACAACTTTACTTTACGACTTTTTACATATCCCAACATCAAGCAATACTTTTCAAAAGGTTTTATTATATCTTTTCAGAAAAAGTTCTTTTCTTAATAACCTTCCTAAACCAATTTTACAAGTTGAAGTACTCATCTTTTTCACCCAAAACTTCACTTTACGACTTTTTGCGCACCCCAGCATCAAGCAATACTTTTCAAAAGGCTTTATTATATCTTTTCAGAACAAGTTCTTTACGTAATGTCCCTCCTAAACCAATTTTACAAGTCGAAGTGCTCATCCTTTTCACCACAAATTCATTTTATGACTTTTTGCGAACCCCAACATCAAGCAATACTTTTCAAAAGGCTTTATTATATCTTTTCGGAACAAGTTCTTTACGTAATGTCCTTCCTAAACCAATTTTACAACTTGGAGTACTCATCTTTTTCATTCACAACTTTACTTTACGGATTTTTGCATACCCCAACAACAAGCAATACATTTCGAAGGCTTTATTATATCTTTCAGAACAAGTTCTTTACGTAATATCCCCCCTAAACCAATTTTATAAGTTGAAGTACTCATCTTTTTCACCCACAACTTTACTTTACGGCTTTTTGCATACCCCAACACCACGCAATACTTTTCTAAGGCTTTATTATATCTTTTCAGAAAAATTTCTTTTTTAATGTCCCTCCTAAATCCTATTTTACAAGTTGAAGTACACATTCTTTTCACCCACAACTTTACTTTACGACTTTTTGCACACCTCAACATTATTCATAGAAGATAGAAAAAGTTATACATTGATTGTGAAAAGTTAGCTCAATTCGGAATTACCAAAGAACTTACAGATCAATTCTATTTTTTCACGAAATAAAAAGGTTACAGTTCAGTTCTTAATTTCTCAAATGACATAAAAACTTAAAGTTCTGTTCTAAATTTTTGCGTGAAAGATAGGAAAAGTTATACTATGATTGTGTATCTTTTCTATGAAGATAAAAAGTTTCACTCTAAATCTTAATTTTTATAATTTCACTTCCGATTTTTCTCAAAGAGATGAAAAAATTTAAAGTTCTATTCTAAATTTTATCCTAGATAAATTGGTTCTGTATTTTTCCTACAAGAAGAGAAAAAGTTCAGCTTTAATTACATATTTTCTCAAAGAAGTGAAGAAAACTTCAAGTTCTGTTCAAAATTTTTCGTACAAGATGGAAAAAGTTATACTTTGATCGTGAATATTCACCATGACGATAATGAGCTAGCCTTTAATTCTGAGTTTTGTCGATGAAGTGCAATATGTTCAAGTTCTCTTCTGAATTTTCTTAAAGAAAAGAAAAATTTAGCATAATTATGAAATTTACCAAAGAAACTGAAAAAAGCTTCCACTTCAGTTCTTAATTTCTCAGACATAAAAAATTTTAATTTTTGTTCTAAATTTTTCCATAGAAGAAAGGAAAAGTTATACTATGATTGTGAATATTTTCCATGAAGATAAAAAGTTTCATTTTAATTCTAAATTTTCTTAATTTTAATTCCGATTTTTCTCAAAGAGATGAAAAATTTAAAGTTCTCTTCCAAATTTTTCTTAGAAGATAGAAAAAAGTTATACTTTGCTCGTGAATATTCACCATGATGATAAGGAGCTACACTTTAATTCTGAGTTTTCTCGAAGAAGTGCAAAATGTTCAAGTTCTCTTCTGAATTTTCTTAAAGAAGAGAAAAATTTAAATCAATTCTGAAATTTACCAAAGAAAATGAAAAAAACCTTCCATTTCAGTTCTTAATTTCTCAAAAGGCATATAAAATTTTGAGTTCTGTTCTAAAATTTCCATAGAAGATAGAAAAAGTTATACCATGATTGTGTATACTTTCAATGAAAATAGAAAGTTTCACTTTAATTCTAACTTTCTCAATGAAGTTAAGAAAAGTTTAAGTTCTCTTCTGAATGTTTTCAAAGAAAAGAGAAAAGGTTTCACTTTAATTCTGAGTTTTCACAACGAAGTGAAGAAAAGTTCAAGTTTTCTTCAGAATTTTCTCAAAGAAAAGAAAAAAGTTATAGTCCAATTCTATTTTCTCCAAATAAAATAAAAAATTTCCGAGTGGAAGGATTTTGCACGGGGATTAACACTTTAAATCTGAGTTTTCTCAAAGGAGTGCAAAATGTTCAAGTTCTCCTCTGAATTTTCTTAAAGAAGAGAAAAAGTTAACTCAATTCTGAATTTTACCAAAGAAAATGAAAACAAGCTTCCACTTCAGTTCTCAATTTCTCAAAAGGCATAAAAAATTTAAAGTTCTGTTCTAAATTTTTCCATAGAAGATTATAAAAGTTATACTATGATTGTGTATATTTTCAATGAAAATAAAAAGTTTCACTTTAATTCTAATTTTCTCAATGAAGTGAAGAAAAATTCAAATTCTCTTCAGAATTTTCTCAATGAAAAAGAGACAAGTTACAGATCAGTTCTGGTTTTTCTCAAAGAAATGAAAAATTTAAAGTTTTGTTCTAAATTTTACCGTAGATACTTCGATTTTGAATTCTTCCTCCAAGAAGAGAAAAGGTTCTGCTTTAATTCTATATTTTCTCAAAGTAGTGAAGAAAAGTTCAAGTTCTCTTCTGAATGTTTTCAAAGAAAAGAGAAAACGTTCCACTTTAATTCTGAGTTTTCACAACGAAGTGAAGAAAGTTCAAGTTTTCTTCTGAATTTTCTCAATGAAAAGAAAACAGTTATCGTCCAATTCTATTTTTTCCAAAGAAAATAAAAAATCTCCGAGTGGAAGGGTTTTGCACGGGGATTAACACTTTAATTCTGAGTTGTCTCGAAGAAGTGCAAAATGTTCAAGTTCTCTTCTGAATTTTGTTAAAGAAGAGAAAAAATTAACTCATTTCTGAATTTTACCAAAGAAAATGAAAAAAGCTTCCACATTAGTTCTTAGTTTCTCAAAAGGCATAAAAAATTTAAAGTTCTGTTCTAAATTTTTCCATAGAAGATAGAAAAAGTTTTACTATGATTGTGTATATTTTCAATGAAAATAAAAAGTTTCACTTTAATTCTAATTTTCTCAATGAAGTGAAGAACAGTTCAAATTCTCTTCAGAATGTTCTCAATGAAAAAGAAATAAGTGACAGATCAGTTCTGCTTTTTCTCAAAGAGATGAAAAATTCAAAGTTCTGTTCTAAATTTTACCGTAGATACTTCGATTCTGAATTCTTTCTCCAAAAAGAGAAAAGGTTCTGCTTTAATTCTATATTTTCTCAAAGAAGTGAAGAAAAGTTCAAGTTCTCTTCTGAATGTTTTCAAAGAAAAGAGAAAATGTTCCACTTTAATTCTGAGTTTTCATAACGAAGTGAAGAAAAGTTCAAGTTTTCTTCAGAAATTTCTCAAAGAAAATAAAAAAGCTATAGTCCAATTCTATTTTCTCCAAATAAAATAAAAAATCTTCGAGTGGAAGGATTTTGCACGGGGATTAATTTTACATGAGGAGGGTGGTTCCCAGGGTGATATTTTCAGGGGGAAATTTTACCGATTTTTTCCGAGGAGATGGAACGGACAGAATTCGAAAATTTATCGTAAAGAGCTAGGTGTCGAGGAGGGAGACAATAGATATTGATAACAATACTAAACTAACTTAACCACAAAATTCCACATTATTGCACAGAAATACCAAAACCATAGGTTAGGTTAGGTTAGCCTATGTACGCGCGTACATAGGCTAACTTAACCTAAATAAAAGTTCAAATAGGGATAAAATCCTTTTAATAGACAGTGATGATGATATTAGTGACAGATAGACCCCGGTGCCGCACCGATAATAAAGCCTTGAAAAGCATTGCTATGGTGTTGGGGTGTGCAAAAAGTCGTAAAGTAAAGTCGTGGGCGAATAAGGATGAGTATCAACTTGTAAAATTGGTTAAGGAAGGACATTATGTATAGAACTTGTATCTGTCATCAGATGTCATCCAGCCTTCTGAACACCGTATCTGCTTGACGCCAGGGTATACGAATGTCTTATCTGTATAGTTCTGGTGAAAGTGATGAGTAAAACTTCCCCACTTGTAAAATTGGCCTAGGAACGGCCCTCACGTAAAGAACTTAGTCCCCTGACAAATATCTAATCCAGTCTGTCGAAAAGTCTAAAATTCGCATTGGTGCTGGGGTGGGCTTGAAAGATTGTCGTTAATAGTAGAACGTCGCACTCGTGTCGGATTTTAAGGATTTGAGGACGTCAAGTTGTAAAATAGGGTTAGGAGGGATATTAAGAAAAGAACTTGTTCTGAAAAGATATAATAAAGCCTTTGAAAAGTATTGCTTGGCGTTGGGGTATGCAAAGACCGTAAAGTAAAGTTGATGAAGTGAAAAAGGATGAGTACTTCAACTTGTAAAATTGGTTTAGGAAGGATATTACGTAAAGAACTTGTTCTGAAAAGATATAATAAAGCCTTTTGAAAAGTATTGCTTGGTGTTGAGGGTATGCAAAAAGTCGTCAAAGTAAAAGTTGTGGTGAAAAGGATGAGTACTTCAAGTTGTAAAAGTGGGTTTAGGAAGGGACATTAAGAAAAGAACTTGTTCTGAAAAGATATAATAAAGCCTTTTGAAAAGTATTGCTTGGTGTTGGGTATGTCAAAAACAGCAATGTAAAGTTGTGGGTGAAAAAGATGAGTACTTCAAGTTGTAAAATTGGTTTAGAAGGAACATTACGTAAAGAACATGTTCTGAAAAAATATGAAAAAGCCTTTGAAAAGTATTGTTTGATGTTGGGGTATGCAAAAAGCCATAAAGTAAAGTTGTGTGTGAAAAAGATGAGTAGTTCAACTTGTAAAATTGGTTTAGCAATGGACATTACGTAAAGAACTTGTTCTGAAAAGATATAATAAAGCCTTTTGAAAAGTATTGCTTTGGTGTTGGAGTGTTCAAAAAGCCGTAAAGTAAAGTTGTGGGTGAAAAGGATGAGTTACTTCAACTTGTAAATTTAGTTTAGGAGGGACATTAAGTAAAAAACTTGTTCTGAAAAAATAAAATAAATCCTTTTGAAAAGTATAGCTTGGTGTCGGGGTGTGCAAAAAGCTAGAAAGTAAAGTTGTGGGCGAAAAAGATGACTAAATTAATGTAAAATTGGTTTAGGAAGGACATTATGTAAAAAGCTTGTTCTGAAAAGATATAAAAAAAGCCTTTTGAAAAGTATTGCTTGGTGTTGGGGTATTCAAAAAGCCATAAAGTAAAGTTGTGGGTGAAAAGGATGATTACTTCAACTTGTAAAATTGGTTAAGGAGGGAAATTAAGAATAGAACTTGTTCTGAAATAATATAATAAAGCCTTTTGAAAAGTATTGCTTGGTTTTGGGGTATGCAAAAAGTCGTAAAGTAAAGTTGTGGGTGATAAGGATGAGTACTTTAACTTGTAAAATGGGTTTAGGAGGAATATTAAGAAACGACCTTGTTCTGAAATAATT